>NC_041382.1:146862467-146940267 GCF_002162155.2 Triticum dicoccoides | reverse complement strand
CGGCGGCGGGGGGGGGGGTGAGGCTAGAGGGATGGCCGGTGCGGCAGCGGACCAGCGGTGTGGAGTGGTTTCGGGGAGGGCGGGCCGGCCGCGGGCGGCGGGGGCTGGCGGTTCGGCCGGTGGTGGCTGGCGGCTCAGGGGATGGAGTTTGATGATAAACTGGAGGCCCTTGATTTCGTATCCAACGGCTGGAAAATCTAATGACCAGAGATGAAAAAGTCAGTCGACTAATGTGTAGCCTCACCCCGCACGTACACATGCACGCACGCAAGACACGCATGCATGTAGGCGTGCAACACTGACACGTACACACGCACGCATGCTGGCGTGCAACACTGACACGTACACATGCACTCACAAACACACGCACGTACGCACCCATGCATGCAACACTGAAATGTACCCTTGCACGCACGCAACACTCACACGCCTGCATGCACACAGCACACGACGCAAGACACACGCTCAACCTATACGTGCATGCACCCTTTGTTAAGGGCATGGATTGTTACGAGTATTAATCAATCTTATCTTTGATAAGCAGAACATTGATGTTTGCAGCGGTCTTTATGAATCACAACGTATCCAACGGGCTATCAACATAGTAGGCCTATCTACATGAAAAAGATGACGTCACACTCAATGAACAATCATCGGTTTATGAAATGCCCGGTTCTGACCGCCCTGGCCCACCAGAGGTTCCTCTGCTGTGCGCTACCTACGTTGGGTCACTCACATGCAGGCCATGCACCCAAAGAGCCCACACGTCAGTGGAAGAACAACGCGGTGTCCTAGGTCAGAGTCGAGGGCGCCACTCGCGGCACGCCCGGCTGAACACGCCTCCGTGCCGCATTAAAACGCTTCCATGAAACCCGCCCGTGTGGAAGCCGAGAAACCCACTCTGGACAAACGTCCGTTCATAACCGGGCCGGTGTTAAACGCAACGCCAGCCGAGCTCCTCCCGTCCGCCGTCTATTTAATCTCCTATTTAAATGAGGCCAAATGCCGGCCAAGAATCGCACACCTCCGCCGCGCCCCTATCTCCTCCACCATTTTGTCCACTCTTACAATGGCTTACGAAGAGTAGTTATTCCACATCCAAGCTGGCTGGGTAGTCCGCCGGATACGAGCTATGCAGCTCGCTGATCCACCTCCCTTCCCTCGCCCGACGGAGCCAGTTGCTGCCCCAAGCCGGCGCGCGGTTCAGCAACTCGCCGCTCCAGGCCAGCTCGATGAGGAGCGGTGCACGGGCGTCGTTGCTGCCGTCCACGCCGCCACCTCGTAATGCGTCTCCCGTTTCTATGGCTGAGACTCCCATGCCGGCGGCCGCGCCATACAAGCAGTGACAGAAGTCGGGTGCACGGAGAGTGACGAGTCGGTGGCCAGCGCCTCCGTGTCCGCCTCCATCATCGAGGAGAAGTAGAACACGGGAGGCCGCCGCCGCTTGGGTCCCATGAAGGCCACCGCGGAGGCGATGCCGGCATACACAGCAGGTGTCTTACCGGATCCTTTTGTTGCGAGGACCTTCGTCAACCGCGCATGGGCTCCACGGAAGAGGGAAATGTTAGGATGAACTCGAGCTGGTGCCGGCCAAGGCGAAGTAGTGGCCGGTGATGAACTCAAACCGGTGCCAGCCACCATCATCTTCGGCACCAGCCAATGATATCAGTTGGGCAGTGGCGAAGCGAGCCATCCTTTGCGCTGAAGCATATACCTCCGGGGCTCCCGCTAGTCCGGTGATCGTGCTGTCGGACATGAGGAACACAAATTGATCGGCAGGCGACCATTTAGGCCAGGTATTATATACCTGTGCTGTCCAGAACTAGCACCGCGTAGTTCATTTGAATGTAATGAAATCCATCATGTTTGTATGAAAATCTGGTATTTTATATGATTTCCATCGTTGTTTATATGAAATATCAGTTTGTCTACGTGCTTGCGTGAATTTCATCCGGTTGGTTGAGTTGCTGTCATAATGTGTGTGGCTACAGTTGAATGGCGTAATTTGCGGGTCGCCGGCCGGTCTACGGGCGGCTCGGGCGGCGTTGTGGGACAAAAAAACAGCTCGTGCGAGCTCGTCTCCAACGTGCGCGCTGGAGGATGCATGACAGCATGATCACCCGAGCCATTCCTCGTTCATCGGTGGCAAATGCATCGGTGGACAAAAGGGTCGCCAATATTTTGGCTACCCTAGGCAAGATCCAAACAGCCCCTCCCAACAGATTCAAATCCCTTGTTCACCGTGGAATTTTGCCATGTGTTCTTTTCATGGACTAGCAAGATGCCCGTGCATTGCACGGAACATCAAGATGCATTTTTTTACAAACTCCCGCATGCATGCAAGGGATAATTAAGGTCCTCCTTTGCTAGTACCATGAGGCAAACACCATTAATATTGCATCAATTAGTATTAGTGGCCTTGTATATCTGCAAATTGTAATTTTGATAGTGGCCCCTTGTATATAAAAATGGAGGGCGAAAGATTAGAGATAAGGTGAGGAGGAGTGGGGCGTGGTGGTGACTGGTGGTCGGACTGGGCGGAGGCATGGGGATGGACGATGCATTATGTCTAGGTTCGTATCTCTCTCACACACACCCACGTAGGTGGGGGACGTGCACGAAGAGAAGAGGTGCACACGCGGTGCACGTACTCTCGTCTCTTTCCCAACCACACCCGCGCGGGTACACGGTGGAGCTCATTTCTGTACAAAAAAGGCAGCCCACGTGGTAATTTGGCATGTGTACTGGTTGTCCACTTGGTGGATGGAGGATCGTCTACCACGGGTGAACAAACAAATTGCGACTTGACGCGTTATGTTAAATTAAAAAAGAGGCAAACCATGTGGGGCCTACCTTAGAGGCAAGGCTCTATACACTGGAGTACTTTTGATATGTCCCGTCAACTCGCAAAACGAGGAGAAGCTTGCTTAGTACGCCGTCTCCCCCGCCCACGGGCGTGGTGGCTCGCAGGATGAGGTGAAGCTTGCTTACAAGTACTACTACTACTACTACTACTACTACTACTACTACTACTGTACGCCTTTACGCCCGCTCCCTCGCCCATGCGCGTGGTGGCTCGCAGCACGGGGAGAAAATTTTACTACTCCCTCCGTTTACTCCTTGTCCCTACTATGTACTTTGGTTAGTACTCCCTCCATTTACTTATACAAGGCCACTATAAAAAAATACATTTTGCATCTATACAAGACCACAAATAGTAATCGAGACAAAAGTTACAACTCCCTCCTTTCCAGTTTATGGCTCAATTTCAAAATCTCTCCAACCAAGGTAGACGGTGAGTGGTCGAATTAATTTCGTAATTTGCACAAGTAATTAGTACGCTCGTTTTTCTCAAGAAGTTATGTTTACCGAGGCATTAATTAGAACGAATTCATGAATGACCACTAAATTTCCATGAACTTGTACATGCATTGGTTAGTTTCCACTTGACACTGCTTGCGTCGGGTGATCTAACGCACCTCGAAATCCAACATGTAATGGTACTACTACTAGTATAGTAGAATTGAGAGTTATCAAACGGAAAATGAATGTTTTTTAGATGAGCCCTATAAACCCTAGTGGGTACGTACTCCGTAAAAACAGATTTTTCCAAAACTAAGTTGCTCCCTTTCATGAATTCTGTAGTATACTCCTCCGTCGACACTCCCTTTCATGAATTATGTACTTCCTGTCGCTGATATGTGGGACATATAGCAACCGGGTTGACGTGTCAAGCACCAAATAACAGTGCAGAACAGCAGGGGGGACGCACCCCACTCGTACCGGCCCAGTAGTAGTAATGAGCAATGAGACGTCAAATCACAATGCCGCACCTTCCCAGACGGATGAAGCAACCATTATTTCACACTTTGGTTTGCCATCATCTCAAACCATGTAGTATTGCTTCTGCGTCAAGAGGGACACGCGCATCGCCTTGGTACATCATGACACGTGGGACCGCATGACAGGCCATGCTCCCCCGCCGATTGCTTGGTAAAATCACCTCATTTTTACTATACTTCCTCCGTATCGGTTTACTACATGTCATGCACGTCGTTCTAGGTTGAAAATTTAACTGGCTATATATGTGATGAACAGTACTCTAGCCTTTTAAAAAATGTATACTTTTGTATAGTAGTACTATCGATGGATTGCGCCATGGAGCAAAAAATGAAATTAAAAAAAGGTGGTACATATAGAGAGCGCTCGTCGCCAAATTATGCATATAGTACTATTAAAAAGCTAGTACGTGCTTAATTGGGGTGCTAAATTCTATTAAAGAAATACTAGTAGTATGTACATACTGAAGAGTTAAAGTAACGAGAAGAAACATAACATAGTTCTGCTGGGGGCTCAGCAAAACACACCCCTCAAATTAAACTAAGCACACAATAAATTAAACTATGCAACTAATCCGGTAGACACTGCAATAGAAGTTTAGAACCGCCATGAGCAACGACACTGCCACCTTACTCGGAGTCCTCGTCCATGTCCTCGACTTCGTCCTTGTCCCTCTTCCTCTTAGCCGATACTTCTTTGCTTGAACCGCACACTTGGCTGTTGCTCTTCATCCAACCCTTGTAGATATTGAAACAAAGGTAGCCATCCATTGCAGCGTAGTGGATGTGGTCTATATCTAGTACATTCCGCTGCCATGCATGACGATGAAACGTGTAATGAGGTTTCTCCAGTTTACGTACGAAGGATGAACCATGGCTCCTGCCAGGGTCAGCATTGAAGGCTGACGAGAGGGCACCAGCCGATTCTTCTGGAGGTCGAAGGGGTTGCCTACAACGAGGCCTATCCGACCCAAGACTTCTTTGTCCTTCTTAAAGTCTACAGTAATGAATTTCACTGTTTTGTCCTTGAGGAAGTTCTTAAAATCCTGGCACTCAACATCGGCATGGCATATGTGGTAGACCAAGCAAACGTTATGTATGCAAACCTGGATCACGGCGGGCTTCTTCCTCTCTTCGTCCTTTAGATCCTTCTCTCATCCCAGCACAGTGGTGTATTCAACATCTAGCCCAGCGAACCACTCATCATCTGGGTTTTCGAACATGCGTCTGAAGCGAGAAAGGCATCCTTTCACCGTCGTGGAAGAAAGGGTGTAGATGACGTCGAACTCATCGCCGATGATGGTTCTAACCTTGTACTCACCACCGATCGTGGAGATTTGGGACGCCATGGATTTGGGAGGAGGGTTAGGATTAGTGGAACTGCCTTAATGTGAATGGACGGGACGACTAGGAGTGAACGGACATAGTATTGAAGGATGTGCGGGGACGAGTAGGAGCGAACTGCCAGCATGCGAACGGCAGGGTAGTGGCTTTCAATTCTCCCATGATACGGGCTTCCGAGAGCCCTTGGATCTGAGATCGAACGGTTGCATGGCGTGATTCTAGACCTATGGGTGAATATCCTACCCTAGAGGGTTATTCTGCAAATTTTCAACAACTTAGCATGCGACCATTTGATCTCAGATCCAAGGGCTGTCAGCAGCCCGTATCATGGTTGCGCCTACCACGACCGTCGCGTCGCTCACGCGGTCGCGCCCTTGGAGATTTAACACAGTGCATTAGGCTATCTAATGTTGGCATGTCATACATAGTCATCACTTAGTCACTCATACTACAACAAGGTTGGCTATAAGTGATAACCCACAAGTATAGGGGATCGCAACAGCTTTCGAGGGTAGAGTATTCAACCCAAATTTATTGATTCGACACAAGGGGAGCCAAAGAATATTCTCAAGTATTAGCAGATGAGTTGTTAATTCAACCACACCTGGAAACTTAGTATCTGCAGCAAAGTGTTTAGTAGCAAAGTAATATGATAGTGATGGTAATGGTAACAAAAGAGTAACGAAAGCAAAGTAATGTTTTTGGTATTTTGTAGTGATTGTAACAATAGCAACGGGAAAGTAAATAAGCGTAAACCAGTATATGGAAAGCTCATAGGCATCGGATCAGTGATGGATAGTTATGCCGGATGCGGTTCATCATCTAACAGTCATAACATAGGGTGCCACAGAACTAGCTCCAATTTGTCAATGTAATGTAGGCATGTATTCCGAATATAGTCATACGTGCTTATGGAAAAGAACTTGCATGACATCTTTTGTCCTACCCTCCCGTGGCAGCGGGATCTTAATGGAAACTAAGGGATATTAAGGCCTCCCTTTAATAGAGAACTGGAACAAAGCATTAGCACATAGTGAATACATGAACTCCTCAAACTACGATCATCACAGGTAAGTATCACGATTATTGTCACTTCGGGGTTAACGGATCATAACACATAATACGTGACTATATACTTGCAAGATAGGATCAAGAACACTCATATATTGACGAAAACATAATAGGTTTAGATCTGAAATCATGGCACTCGGGCCCTAGTGACAAGCATTAAGCATAGAAAAGTCATAGAAACATCAATCTCAGAACATAGTGGATACTAGGGATGAAACCCTAACAAAACTAACTCGGTTACATGATAAATCTCATCCAACCCATCACCGTCCAGCAAGCCTACGATGGAATTACTCACGCACGGCGGTGAGCATCATGAAATTGGTGATGGAGGATGGTTGATGATGACGACATCGACGAATCCCCCTCTCCGGAGCCCCGAACGGACTCCAGATCAGCCCTCCCAAGATGTTTTAGGGCTTGGCGGCAGCTCCGTATCATAAAACGCGATGATTTCTTCTATCCTATTTTTCCCCCGAAAGCAGTTATATAGAGTTGGAGTGGGAGTTGGAGTCGGGGGGTCTCCAGGGGGCCCACGAGGTAGGGGGCGCGCCCTAGGGGTGGCGCCCCCCACCCTCGTGGCAAGGGTGTGGGCCCCCTGGTCTTCATCTTTGGCGAGGATTTTTTATTGTTTATTGTAAGATATTCCATGGAGTTTCAGGTCATTCCGAGAACTTTTGTTTTCTGCACATAAAACAACATCATGGCAATTCTGCTGAAAACAGCGTCAGTCCGGGTTAGTTCCATTCAAATCATACAAGTTAGAGTCCAAAACAAGGGCACAAGTGTTTGGAAAAGTAGATACGACGGAGACGTATCAACTCCCCCAAGCTTAAGCCCTTGCTTGTCCTCAAGCAATTCAGTTGACAAACTGAAAGAAATAAAGAAAAACTTTTACAAACTCTGTTTGCTCTTGTTGTTATAAATATGTCAAGCTAGCATTTAAGTTTTCAGCAAAGATTATACCTAACCATATTTGTAATAATTCTCAGGTCTCATGATTACCCATATCAATAGCATAATCAACTAGCAAGCCATAATAATAAATCTCGGATGACAATACTTTCTCAAAACAATCATAATATGGATAACAAGATGGTATCTCGCTAGCCCTTTCTGAGACCGCAAAACATAAATGTAGAGCGCCTTTAAAGACCAAGGACTGACTAGACATTGTAATTCATGGTAAAAGAGATCCAATCATAGTCATACCTAATATAAATTAACAATAATGAATGCAAATGACAGCTGCACTCTCCAGCTAGTGCTTTTTAATAAGAGGGTGATGACTCAACATAAAAGTAAATGGATAGGCCCTTCGCAGAGGGAAGCAGGGATTTGTAGAGGTGCCAGAGCTCAGTTTTGAAATAGAGGTGAATAATATTTTGAGCGGTATACTTTCATTGTCAACATAACAACCAAGAGATGGCGATATCTTCCATGCTACACACATTATAGGCGGTTCCCAAACAGAATGGTAAAGTTTATACTCCCCCTCCACCAACAAACATCAATCCATGGCTTGCTCGAAACAACGAGTGCCTCCAACATACATCAGGTCCCAGGGGGAGTTTTGTTTTTCAATTATTTTGATTTAGTTTGCATAAAGCATGGGACTGGGCATCCCGGTGACCAGCCATTTATCTCGTGAGTGAGGAGCGGAGTCCACTCTTCTTGAGAATAACCCGCGTAACATGGAAGATACAGACAGCCCTTGTTGATACATGAGCTATTCGAGCATACAAAACAGGATGATTATTTGAAGGTTTAGAGTTTGGCACATACAAATTTACTTGGAACGACAGGTAGATACCACATATAGGAAGGTATAGTGAACTCATCTGGAATAAATTTGGGGTTTAAGGAGTTTGGATGCACAAGCAGTATTCCCGCTTAGTACATGTGAAGGCTAGCAAAATACTGGGAAGCGACCAACTAGAGAGCGACAACAGCCATGTACATGCATTAAAATTAATAAACATTGGATGCAAGCATGAGCAGGATATAATCCACCATGAACATAAATATCGTGAAGGCTATGTCAATTTGTTTCAACTACATGCGTGAGCATGTGCCAAGTCAAGTCACTCAAATCATTTAGAGTAGGATACCACCCTATCATACCACATCATAACCATTTTAATAACATGTTGGCACGCAAGGTAAAACATTATAACTCATAGCTAATCAAGCATGGCACAAGCAACTATGATCTCTAATTGTCATTGCAAACATGTTTATTCATAACAAGCTAAATCAAGAACGATGAACTCATCATATTTACAAAAACAAAAGAGGTCGAGTTCGTACCAGCTTTTCTCATCTCAGTCAGTCCATCATATATCATCATAATTGCCTTTCACTTGCACGACCGAACGATGTGAAAAATAATAAGAGTGCACGTGCATTGGACTAAGATGGGATCTGTGAGCATTCAATAAACAGGAGAATACAAAGCAATATGGGCTCTTGGTTAAATCAACAATAAAGCATATAAGAGCCACTTCAACAATTTAATCATGGTCTTCTCCTACTGACCCCAAAGAAAATAAAAGAAATGAAACTATTTACACGGGAAAGCTCCCAACAAGCAAAAGAAGAACAGGAAATATTTTTGGGTTTTCTTTTTAATTACTACTACAAGCATGGAAATTAAACTGATTAAAAGCTACAACTAATTTTTTGGTTTTTTCTTAAGGTTTATTAAACACACAAGAAGAAAGCATAAAAGTAAATAAACTAGCATGGATGATACAATGAAAAAGTATGAACACCGACATCTAGCTATGAGTGTGTGTGAACATAAATGTAATGTCAGTGAGAAATACGTACTCCCCCAAGCTTAGGCTTTTGGACTAAGTTGGTTTATGGCCATGGCTGGCCTGGCTGATATCCATAATAATAGTTGGGGTCATACTATGATGAGGAAGAAGAAGGCTCTCCTTGCCACTGGCTGGCAATCATCTCCGGATCCCACTGATAGTTAGACTGTCATGAAGGATCAAATTGTGGTTCCGGTTTTGGCTCCTTGGCTGGTGCAGGGTTCCGGTAGGCGTGAATAGCCATCAACGGAACAAGGTACGTGCCTACAGTCAAATCAAACAAAGAAGGAGCAGGCAAGGTAATAGTCTCCTGGATATTTAAGCTCTCCTGCCCTATTCTTAACAATAAAATCATGTGCCACCATACTTTTATAATCTAAATAAACACGGGGCATCACTTTTTCTTCCTTCTCAGCATGCCTAATAGGAATGTTAAAATGTGCAGCTAGGCGTGTAGCATAGATGCCTCCAAAGATGGGACCTTTAGTACGGTTCATACTTAACCGTCTAGCAATAATGCCGCCCATACTAAAAGTTTTATCAGTGTATAAACCTTGGAGAAAAATAATAATATCAGGGTTACTAAGGTTTCCACAGTTTCCGCGACCAATTAAGTAACGACTTGCAAATAATGCAAAGTAACGTAAGACAGGAAAATGTATGCTAGTGATTCGTGCATCGGAAACCTTTCTAGTTTCCCCTACAGTGATAGTATTAATAAATCCCTCCACATCATCATGATGTGGTTCTTCCGTGTTGCCCCCAAAAGGGACTAAACAAATCTGACAGAAATCATAAAGTGACATCTCCTTATGTTCATCATATAAATGAAACTCCACCGTAGGTGGTGAGTTCCAAGAATGAAAATGAAAGTTTTGCACAAAGGTATTTGCGAGTAAGAGATACTAATCGCATTGGTTGTGGAGGAAAGTGGTGAGGCCTGCGTTATGAGCCAATTCATGAAAATCTTCATAAATCACAGATGCTCTCAAGAAATCCTCGGAAGGCCATTCACACGCCTGAACCTCTGTGGTGCGTGGCAAATTATACTTAGGCTTCGGTGCCTTTTCCTTCGAGTTTTGGCTTGATGAGCCCCTCAATAATCTTCTCATCATTTTCTGAAAAAAAATAGTAACTTCAAAATAAAAGTAAACTAAACTCAATAATATTGATAGCAACTACTCCTACAAGTGCATAGAGCCTATATCATGCATCAAAACTACTTTTGGCCGTATAAATTTGACATGCAAGCTCAAGAACAGTGTCACCTAAGCAGCAAAAATTTGCAATGAATAAAGCACTAGAACAAAAACTAATTGGACCAATGGAGGAGTCACATACCAAAGAACAATCTCCCCAAGCAGTTTTGTGAGAGGTGCTTTGAGCAAGGAGATCGAAAATGGCAGCAAAGAGGGCTGCAACTCGTGCTTGAGTTGGTTTTTCGTGTTTGTGGGAGGAAGAAGAAGAGGATGGGTGCAGGAATAAGTGGAGGACGACCATCGTGGGCCCACGAGGCAGGGGGTGTTCCCTAGGGGGGTGGTTGCGCCCTCCACCCTCATGGCAAGGTGGTTGCCCCCCCCCCTGGTGTGTTCTTTGTTCCATAAATCCTCAAATATTCTAGAAAAAATCATATTTAATTTTCAGGGCATTTGGAGAACTTTTATTTTTGAGGTATTTTTATATTGCACGGATAATCAGATAACAGACAGAAAATTATTTATTTTTACTTTATTTCAACTAAATAACAAAAAGTATATAGAGGGTACAGAAGGTTGTGCTTCTAGTTTCATCCATCTCATGCTCATCAAAAGGAATCCACTAACAAGGTTGGTCAAGTCTTGTTAACAAACTCATTGCGATTAACATGAAACCGGAGAAATTTCGAATAACACTAGGTTACCTCAACGGGGATATGCACATCCCCAATAATAAGTATATCATATTTCTTCTTGACATTAGGAAGAGGAAATTCAAAACCTCCAAATATAATCGATGGAATTTTTCCGATAGAATTGATATTATGAACTTGAGGTTGTTTCCTCGAAAAATGTATTGTATGCTCATTACCATTAACATGAAAAGTGACATTGCCTTTGTTGCAATCGATAACAACCCCTGCAGTATTAAGAAAAGGTCTTCCAAGAATAATAGACATACTATCGTCCTCGGGAATATCAAGAATAACAAAGTCCGTTAAAATAGTAACGTTTTCAACTACAACAAGCAAATCCTCACAAATACCGACAGGTATAGCAGTTGATTTATCAGCCATTTGCAAAGATATTTTAGTAGGTGTCAACTTATTCAAATCAAGTCTACGATATAAAGAGAGAGGCATAACATTAACACCGGCTCCAAGATCACATAAAGCAGTTTTAACATAATTTCTTTTAATGGAGCATGGTATAGTAGGTACTCCTGGATCTCCAAGTTTCTTTGGCATTCCACCCTTAAAAGTATAATTAGCAAGCATGGTGGAAATTTCAGCTTCTGGTATATTTCTTTTATTTGTAACAATATCTTTCATGTACTTAGCATAAGGATTCATTTTGAGCATATCAGTCAATCGCATACGCAAAAAGATAGGTCTAATCATTTCAGCAAAGCGCTCAAAATCCTCATCATCCTTTTTCTTGGATGGTTTGGGAGGAAAAGGCATGGGTTTCTGAACCCAAGGTTCTCTTTCTTTACCATGTTTCCTAGCAACAAAGTCTTTCTTATCATAACGTTGATTCTTTGACTGTGGGTTACCAAGATCAACAGCAGGTTCAATTTCTACATCATTATCATTACTAGGTTGAGCATCATTATGAACATTATCATCATTAACATTTTCATTAGGTTCATGTTCATTGCTAGATTATGTTTCAGCATCGGACATAGAGATATCATTTGGATTATCAGGTGGTTCAGCAATAGGTTCACTACAAGTTTGCACAGTTCTATCATTGTTCTTTTTCTTCTTTTTAGAAGAACTAGGTGCATCAATATTATTTCTCTGAGAATCTTGCTCAATTCTCTTAGGATGGCCTTCAGGATACAAAGGTTCCTGAGTCATTCTACCAGTTCTAGTAGCCACTTTAACAACATAATTATTTTTCTTACTATTCATCTCATTGAGCAATTCCTTTTGAGCTTTAAGTACTTGTTCTACTTGAGTGGTAACCATAGAAGCATGTTTGTTAATAAGTTTAAGTTCACCTCTAATATTAGCCATATAATCACCCAAGTATTTAATCATATCAACATCTTGTTTTAATTGTCTACCAAAATAAGCATTGAAGTATTCTTGCTTAAACATATAATTATCAAACTCATCCAAGCATTGACTAGTAATTTTAGTAGGAGGGATTTCAGCTTTATCATATCTATAGAGAGAATTTACCTTTACTACTTGTGTCGGTTTATCGAGGTCTGGAGGTTCTTCAATAAATAAAGGATTAAGATCATATGTTTATTCAATAGGCGGGAAATTAAGACCATGTATTTCTTCAATGGGAGGTAAATTCTTAACATCTTCAGCTTTAATATCTTTTTCTTTCATAGATTTCTTTGCCTCTTGCATATCTTGGGGACTGAGAAATAGAACACATCTCTTCTTTGGAGTTGGTTTAGGAATAGGATCATTAATTGGAGCAGGAGCTGGCTCAGGAGCTGGCTCAGGAAGTGCCCAATTATTTTCGTTTGTCAACATATTATTTAATAAGATTTCAGCTTCATCCGGTGTTCTTTCCCTAAAAAGAGAACCAGTACAACAATCCAAGTAATCTCTGGAAGCATCAGTTAGTCCATTGTAAAAAATATCAAGTATATCATTTTTCTTAAGAGGATGATCAGGCAAAGCATTAAGTAACTTGAGAAGCCTCCCCCAAGCTTGTGGGACACTCTCTTCTTTAATTTGCACAAAGTTGTATATTTCCTTTAAAGCGGCTTGTTTCTTATGAGCAGGGAAATATTTAGCAGAGAAGTAATAAATCATATCCTGGGGACTACGCACACAACCAGGGTCAAGAGAATTAAACAATATCTTAGCATCACCCTTTAATGAGAACGGAAATATTTTAAGGATATAAAAGTAGCGAGATCTCTCATCATTAGTGAACAGGGTAGCTATATCATTTAATTTAGTAAGATGTGCCACAACAGTTTCAGATTCATACCCATGAAAAGGATCAGATTCAACCAAAGTAATTATATCAGGATCAACAGAGAATTCATAATCCTTATCAGTAACATAGATAGGTGAAGTAGCAAAAGCAGGGTCAGGTCTCATCCTAGCATTTAGAGATTGCTTATTCCATTTAGCTAATAACCTTTTGAGTTCATATCTATCTTTGCAAGCTAAAATAGCTAAAGAAGCTTCTTGATCAAATAAATAACCCTCAGGAATAACAAGTGATTCTTCATCATCACTTTCATCTTCATAATCAGATTCAACATTTTCAATCTCTCTAGCCCTAGCAAGTCGTTCCTCGAGAAAATCACTAAGTGGCATAGTAGTATCAGGCATAAAGGTAGTTTCATCATAAGTATCATGCATAGCAGAAGTAGCATCATCAACAACATGCGACATATCAGAACGAATAGCAGAAGCAGGTGTAGGTGTCGCAAGCTTACTCATAACAGAAGGTGAATCAAGTGCAGAGCTAGATGGCAATTCCTTACCTCCCCTCATAGTTGAGGGATAGATCTTGGTTTTTCGATCTCTCAAGTTCTTCATAATGATAAGCAGATATAAATCCCAAGTGACTCAAAAAATAGAGCTATGCTCCCCGGCAACGGCGCCAGAAATTAGTCTTGATAACCCACAAGTATAGGGGATCGCAACAGCTTTCGAGGGTAGAGTATTCATCCCAAATTTATTGATTTGACACAAGGGGAGCCAAAGAATATTCTCAAGTATTAGCAGCTGAGTTGTCAATTCAACCACACCTGGAAACTTAGTATCTGCAGCAAAGTGTTTAGTAGCAAAGTAATATGATAGTGATGGTAACGGTAACAAAAGAGTAACGAAAGCAAAGTAATGTTTTTGGTATTTTGTAGTGATTGTAACAATAGCAACGGGAAAGTAAATAAGCGTAAACCAGTATATGGAAAGCTCGTAGGCATCGGATCAGTGATGGATAATTATGCCGGATGCGGTTCATCATGTAATAGTCATAACATAGGGTGACACAGAACTAGCTCCAATTCGTCAATGTAATGTAGGCATGTATCCCGAATATAGTCATACGTGCTTATGGAAAAGAACTTGCATGACATCTTTTGTCCTACCCTCCCGTGGCAGCGGGGTCCTGATGGAAACTAAGGGATATTAAGGCATCCTTTGAATAGAGAACCGGAACAAAGCATTAGCACATAGTGAATACATGAACTCCTCAAACTACGGTCATCACCGATAAGTATCCCGATTATTGTCACTTCAGGGTTAACGAATCATAACACGTAATAGGTGACTATAGACTTGCAAGATAGGATCAAGAACACTCATATATTAATGAAAACATAATAGGTTCAGATCTGAAATCATGGCACTCGGGCCCTAGTGACAAGCATTAAGCATAGAAAAGTCATAGCAACATTAATCTCAGAACATAGTGGATACTAGGGATGAAATCCTAACAAACCTAACTCAGTTACATGATTGTCGCTGTACTAGAATAGGGGTACCCTAGTACCCCGAACTTGTGCATGGGCAGTTGCAGCACCCCGCAGCAAGGCTTGCCGGGCGAACGCCAAGATCCTCCAAGGTTCCCTTGGAGCCATTCAAGAACAAAGTATTTAAGCTCAGGAGACAAGGCCCCGGCAAGAGGAGCTTGCCGGGAAGGCCAACCAAGGCACTCCAAAGAACTTGTCGTGACGCGCCACACGCTCCGGCAAGGCAACAAGGCCCCGGCAAGAGGAGCTTGCCGGGAAGACCAACCAAGGTACCTCGAGGCCCGGTGAGCGACAAGCTTCCGGACCCGACAAGATAACAACAGCGGCAAGGCGCTTGCCGCGGCAGGCGGCCACTCTGTGCCCACGCTCCAGCGCATCCACCAACGTGTCGCTCTGGGGGCCTCTCCAGGCGCGCGTGGCGGGAGGCTGTGCAGCCAGCGGTGCGCAGTGGCATGCGAAGCTGACAAGATCGCCATCGTGGTGAATGATGGCACCCCTAACGGTCCCTTTCTGCACTGTTTGGGTGACTCAGACGGGCCTTCAATGCCCTTGTCCCCTGCCGTTAGGATTAGGTAGGGTGCACTGTACAAGTAACTGTACCAACCACCTCATTTTTTACATTTGTACCCTTCTCTGCATTGCCACCTGTCGGTGACCCCTTTAGCGTATAAAAGGAGGCCCATGCGCAACGTAGAGGGGGTTCGGTTCATTTTCGACTCATTCGTAACCCAGAAAGACACTACGCTCTCTCTAGAGCAAGAATGGAATAGAACCAGACAAGCAGCAGTAGGAGTGTTATCTCTCCGGAGAGCTCCGAAGCTGGGTAAACTGCTCGTGTGCTTCGCCTCGATCTGCTCTTCGTGCGATCTCCGCCCCCGCCGAACCGAAAGGGGCCCGGTCCGCCGGCCCCATAGGTGTTCGAGGATCAGTTTCCCCGACATCTTTGGCGCGCCAGGTAGGGGCCACCGCATCTTCGGATCCACGAGCTCGTCGCGATAAGCACCAAGTTCTTCATGATCGACAACAAGAAGACGCTCGAACTCGCATCGAGCGCCGAAGAGAAGCGCGACGTCAATCCGACAAGCGCGCTGGGCCCTCTGATGACATGCATGCGCCAGGGGAACCAGGCGATCTGCCGTACGCGGTAGGTTGCCCTGCGTTCACTCGTGAGCTGCGGCAAGTCCAGTGGCCCAGCACGAAAAACTTCAAGCCAGACGTACCGGAGAAGTACGACGGCAAGACGCATCCGTCAGAATTCCTCAGCATCTACACCATCATGGTGCAGGCTGCCGGGGGACGGGATGACAAGATCCTTGCCAACTACTTCCCGCTGGTGCTCAAGCCTAACGTCAGATCTTGTCTCATGCACTTGCCGGACAACTCAATATCCTCTTGGGCTGATCTGTGCCATCAGTTTGTCGGTGCATTCACGGGCGGACACAAGCCTCATGGCCAGGAGAGTGATTTTCATCTGCTCGCCCAGAAGGAAGGAGAGCCGTTGCGCAAGTGCATTCAGATATTCAGCAGTGTGCAGCACAACATCCCAGACGTCCACCCTGCCGCGGTGATCAGCGCGTTCCATCAGAACGTGCGGAACCGCAGGATGCGGGAGGAAATGGCGATGTGCAAGATCAGGGACGTCAGTGAGTTATATGCACTGGCCGACAAGTGTGCACATGCTGAGGAAGGGAGGAGACTCCCCGGAGAGAATGTAGGAGCGGGAGGATCTGACAGCGAAGATGCTACCCCACCAAGGAGAAACCGGCGGCGGAACAACAGAAGGAGGAAAGGCAAAGAGGTGCTAGTTGTTGAGCAGTCCGGCAACGGTGGTGGCGCCAAGGAAGCCAAAGCTGGTGACTCCAGCAAGGAGGTTGCCGCGGAGGTGGCGGTCGCCGACAAGTAGGACAGCACCAACAAGCAGTATTGCAAGATCCACCGCACCAAGGGCCATGATCTCCAGAACTGTAAGAAAGTCGAGCAGCTTGTTGAGCAACAGAAAGCTGAATACGAGCGGCGCGACAAGGAGAAGGCCCAGGAAGGTGCTGGGGGATCCGGCAAGAAACGTCCCAGCCGAGGAGGACGCCGTGGCAAGGCCAAGCAGTGGCAAGGAGACAGACCTCCCTGCGGCCGCGACAAGGATGAAGATGACGATGACGATGAAGACATGGATGACGAGGAGACTGATGAGCAGGAGTTCCAGAAAGCCACAGAGGTCCTGTGCGTTGACGGTGGTGCTTCTCTGCATACCTCGCACCGTCAGCTCAAGCAGTGGGTGCGGGAAGTTAATGCAGCAGAACCACCCATCGAGTCACGCAAGCCTCTGAAATGGTCCGGCACGCCTATCATCTTTGATATTGAGGACCACCCGGATCGCATAACTGTGGTCGGGTGCTTGCCGATGTTGGTTTCACCAACAATCCGCAACCTCAAGGTCACTAATATGTTAGTTGACGGCGGGGCCGGCTTGAACCTGATCTCCTCTGCGGTGCTCCAGAAACTCCAGATCCCCGACAGCGAGGTCGAAGAGACCGGTACATTTCAAGGAATCAACCCGGGAAGGAGCAAGCCGAAGGGAAAGATCATGTTGCCGGTAACATTTGGCAGCGAACTGAACTTCAGGACTGAGAGGGTCACATTTGATGTTGCTGACTTTCCATTACCTTACAATGGAATCCTTGGCCATCCGGCACTCGCCAAGTTCATGGCAGCCTCTCACTATGCGTACAACGTACTAAAAATGCCAGGCCCGATAAGTGTCATCTCTATCCCTGGCGACAAGAAGGATGCTCTTATCTGTGCCGACAAGATCTACCGGGAAGCAGCAGCCGCAGCAGAACGCAAGACACTTGCCGCTGAAGCTCCCGGGGGGAAGAAGAAGACCGAGTCCGGCAAGAGCTCTGATGCCCACTCCGGCAAGCGCACCTCTTCGGAGTGCTGCGCTACCGTCGAGAACGCACCATCAAGCTCCACCGGCAAGTGTAAGAAGGCAATGGCAGCTCCACCTGAGACCAAGAAGGTGTCCGCCAAGGAGGATGGCGCTGGTGGTACCTTCACCATTAGCGCCACTCTTGACCCCAAATAGGAAAGCGCGCTCGTTGCTTTCCTGCGGGCGAATGTCGACGTGTTTGCATGGCAACCGTCTGATATCCCCGGTGTTCCCTGGAAAGTAATTGAGCACCACCTTGCCGTCTGTCCTCATGCGCGGCCCGTCAAGCAGAGAGTCAGGAAGCAGGCAGTGGAGCGCCAAGAATTCATCGCAGAAGAAATCAAGAAGTTGGAAGCAGCAGGCCTTGTCAGAGGAGTGCTCCATCCCACGTGGTTGGCCAATCATGTTGTTGTGCGCAAGGCTAACGGGAAATGGAGACTTTGTATTGACTTCACTGATGTTAACAAAGCTTGTCCCAAAGACCCATTTCCCTTGCCGCGCATTGACCAGATTGTTGACTCCACAGCTGGATGTGATTTGCTTTCATTTCTTGATGCATACTCAAGATACCATCAGATCTTCATGGCAGAAGAGGA
This sequence comes from Triticum dicoccoides, assembly GCF_002162155.2. Lineage (NCBI taxonomy): Eukaryota > Viridiplantae > Streptophyta > Magnoliopsida > Poales > Poaceae > Triticum > Triticum dicoccoides. Next base: position 146,922,011 of record NC_041382.1, on the reverse strand, counting down.
TGAAGAGAAAACCGCATTTATCACCCCGTGTGGCACGTACTGCTTCGTACGGATGCCTTTCGGTTTGAAGAATGCTAGTTCAACATTCGCAAGGGTAGTCCACCACGCTTTTGAGCCGCAAATGCACAGAAATGTGGAAGCTTACATGGATGACATAGTGGTCAAGAGTAAAAACAGGGCGACCCTGATTCAAGATTTAGACGAGACATTTGCAAATCTGCGCAAGATCAACCTCAAGCTTAACCCCGAGAAGTGCGTGTTTGGAGTCCCTTCCGGCAAGCTTCTCGGGTTCTTCGTGTCTCAGCGGGGAATTGAAGCCAATCCCGACAAGATCAAGGCCATTGAGCAGATCGAAGCACCAAAGCGCGTCAAGGACGTACGAAGGCTTGCCGGTTGCGTGGCTGCTCTCAGCAGGTTTATCTCTAGATCTGCTGAGCGCGCCCTGCCATTTTTCAAAATTTTGAAAAAGGCAGGTCCAATGAAATGGACTCCGGAGGTGGAGGCTGCGCTGCAGGACTTGAAAAGATACTTGTCCTCCACTCCAACACTTGTCGCACCTAAGCCGCAAGAGAAGTTGCTGCTGTATATAGCGGCAACCAATCAAGTGGTTAGTGCTGCGTTAGTGGCGTCAAGAGAGGCAGATGATGAGCCAGCAACCACGGCAGACGCATCCATTGACAAGCAGGGGGCTTCGCCGACAAGCTCTGGTCCCGACAAAGATGGATCTGCGCAGGAGCATGATAAGATGCAGAAGAGAATGGTGCAGCGTCCAGTTTACTTTGTTAGCTCCCTTCTGCAGGGGGCTAGATCAAGGTACTCTGGTGTGCAGAAGTTGCTTTTCGGCCTTCTCATGGCCTCAAGAAAGCTGCGCCATTACTTCCAAGCACATGAAGTCACAGTCATCACTCGCTTTCCGCTGAAGAGGATACTGCAAAATCCAGAAGCAACAGGCAGGATTGTCGAGTGGGCGCTGGAACTGTCAAGCTTTGGCCTCAAGTTTGAGAGCACTTCAGCTATCCAAAGCAGAGCATTGACAGAGTTCATAGCAGAGTGGACGCCAACCCCAGATAAAGAAATTCCAGAGGCGAGCATCCCCGTCAAAGAGGCAAGCAGAGAGTGGCTGATGTACTTTGATGGTGCCTTCTCGCTGCAAGGCGCTGGTGCGGGCGTGCTGCTTATCGCACCCACCGGAGAGCACCTCAAATACGTAGTCCAGATGCACTTTCCCAAGGAGCAAGCAACCAACAATACTGCAGAATATGAAGGATTGCTTGCCGGTCTCAGAATTGCAGCAGACCTTGGGATCAAGAAGCTCATTGTCAGGGGTGACTCACAGCTTGTCGTCCCCCAAGTGAACAAGAACTACCAGAGTCCATTGATGGAAGCATATGTTGATGAAGTGAGGAAGCTAGAAGAGCACTTTGACGGCCTACAGATGGAACATATCCCGAGAGCTCAGAATGACATTGCTGATGGCCTGTCAAAGTGCGCCACACTAAAGTTACCTGTGGAACCAGGGATCTTTGTGCTCAAGTTGACTCAACCATCCGTAACACACTCAACTAGACAAAGCAAGAAGAGGAAGTTGGTTTCTGGCGACTACTTTCCGGCAGAGCTCCCCGAAGCCGCCGCCAAGAAAGTCCCCAAGATCAACACCAAGAATGCTGAGGGGCAGTCTGCTCCGGCAAACCTTATGGTTTGTTCCGTTGAAGCAGACGCTCCCGACAAGTTTTGCTCCGGCAAGCTTGCCGGGGAACATCAAGCTCCGGCAGGGCCGCAAGTCCTTGCCGTAGAAGCGGATGTTCCCGCAGCGGCAGATGTGCCTTTAGTCCTTGTTGTCGAGCCACAAGCTCCAGCATGGGCACAGCAGATTGTCCATTTCCTTCAGACAGGAGAACTTCCCGAAGAGCAGGAAGAAGCGGAAAGAGTAGCCCGGCAGTCAAGTATATACCAGTTTGTTGATAGCATACTGTACAGAAGAAGACTCAACCGTGTGAAATTGAAGTGTATTTGCTGGGAAGATGGACAAAAGCTGTTGGCAGAGATACATGGAGGCATGTGTGGCCACCACATAGGCGCAAGGGCACTTGCCGGCAAAGCTTTCCGGCAAGGCTTCTTTTGGCCGACAGCCCTCCAGGATGCAACTGCACAAGTAACCAAGTGTGAAGTGTGCCAGTTCCACTCCAAACAGATACACCAGCCAGCTCAAACTCTCCAGACTATCCCTTTATCCTGGCCATTTTCGGTCTGGTGCTCAATATCCTCGGCCCTTTCCCCCGAGCTGTCGGGGGCTTTGAGTACTTGTACGTCGCAATCGACAAGTTCACAAAGTGGCCAGAAGTGCAGCCAGTGAGGAAGGTGACAGCACAATCAGCAGTCAAGTTCTTCAGGTTAATTGTTTGCCGTTTCGGGATCCCTAATAGGATCATCACCGACAACGGCACGCAATTCACGAGCCGCACCTTCATGCAGTACGTCCAACACCTTGGCGCCAAGGTCTGCTTCGCTTCTGTTGCTCATCCGAGAAGCAACAGTCAAGTAGAGAGGGCAAATGCTGAAGTGCTGCGCGGGCTCAAGACCAGAACTTTTGACAGGCTGCGCAAGTGCGGAAGAAACTGGATCGAGGAGCTGCCGGTGGTTCTTTGGTCGATCAGAACGACGCCGAATCGAGCCATTGGCCAGACACCTTTCGCTCTAGTCTACGGAGCAGAGGCAGTTCTCCCCACGGAACTCGTATACGGATCGCCTCGAGTGCTTGCTTATGATGAGCTTGAGCAAGAACAGCTGCGACAAGACGACGCGCTGCTCCTTGAGGAAGATCGTCTTCAGGCTGCTGTACGAGCTGCTCGATACCAGCAAGCTTTGCGCCGCTACCATAGCCGCAAAGTTAAGGCCAGAAGCTTCGAGGAAGGCGACCTTGTTCTTCGGCGTGTTCAGTCCGCCAAGAATTCCAACAAGTTGATGCCGAAGTGGGAAGGCCCTTATCCGGTGAGACGAGTCACAAGGCCCGGCGCTGTCCGCCTAGAGACCAAAGATGGCATTCCGGTGAGCAACTCCTGGAACATAGAACATCTTCGTAAGTTTTTCCCGTAGGGCGCGGTTGCCGGAACCCCGTTCCGGCAACCACCTTTTGTACAAGTCTTGCCGCTGTTGCATGTAATCCTTTGTACAAAGCCGGGCGCAGATCCCGTGCATAAGTAAAACCCCATGTGCTCCGCACAACTTGTCCATTTCATGCATTAGTTTCTTTCTTGCATGCGTTATCTGACACTTTGTGCAGCACTTACATCTGGTAAGCAGTAACGAGCCGAAGGGCTCCATATTATTATTTTCTCTTCTTTCTTCTTTTTCAACAAAGGAAAAGAAGGTTCCCTCGCACACAAGTTTGCCGGGGGGAAGGAGAAGATTGTGGTATGGACCAGACGTCGTTCAAGCAAAGTCTTGCCTTGCCAGGAAGCAAACGACAGAAAAGCTAAGTTGCCAAAGTTTGAGCAATCAGTTTTTAAATTTTTGAGTTATCTTCCTCGAATGACCCTGCTTTGTATGGAAAACCTGTGCGCGGAGGAACCAACTCGTGGCTAGTTGCGCCCTTACTTTGTTTCGAGTCCGCTCAACAGCTTAAGTGTGTTGCATCGAGTCGCGACAAGGTTTCTTGTCGGAAGCAGCGCCGCCAGCAGGCTGCTGAAGTCCCGCACTCAGCGCTCGCGGCTCGGGTGCCTGCGCCGACAAGTTCCCTAGAAGCGTAGGGTAAAAACATACAAAGGAAGGAATCTAGTAGAGGAAATAACATAGCAATTGATAACAGAAATAAAGTTATATTACAAGATAACTTGTCGCAGCTCTAACAGAATGTTTTCATAACATGATTAGCAGCGGCAAGGGAAAAGAAGAAATGGACGGCCTAGTCTACGCGTCCGCCCTCGACCCTCTTGATCTCGCTCACCTTGTCCACAATGGGTGCGACAAGGGCCTTGAGTGCATCCAGATCAGCGTCAGGCGGCAAGGACCTGAGGACGTTGGTGAAGCTGAGGCCTGGATTGCGGAAGGCCACCTTCATCAGCACCTTCTGGAGAACCCTGGCGCAGATTTTGCGCAACTCGTCGGCCAGTTGCTTCGGTATCCTCTCTCGGAGCCGCTGGAGTGCCGTTGCCACGCCCTTGAAGAACAGGCTGAGCTTGGCGCTGGGTTGAAGACTCTCGTCGGAAGGATACCCAAAGTCCTCCATCCCCAGCTGCGCCAGCTCCTCGTTTATGACTGCGGCAATGTTCACTAGACCCTTGGTCCAGTGCTCCACAGTGTCTCTGATCGAATTCTGGGTAACTGCAATGCTCTCCAGCAGCGCCGCGTCAGCCTTGACCTTCTCCGACAAGGTCTTCTCCCGCTCCTTGGCGGCCTCCAGCGTCTGCGTCAGCGTGGCCAGCTTCAGCTCCAGGTCTACTTTGGAATCCTTGGCGGCGCTGAGCTCCTTGCCCCTCTCAGCGAGAAGACCTTGCAGCTCACCGTGGGCGGCAGCATCCTTCTCGCGCTCACGCTTGAGCGCGGCAAGCTCCTCGCCGCTCTTCCCAATGTCAGCCTCCAGCTGCGCCACCTTCTCCTCCAGCTCTTTCTTGGCGGCCTCTGCAATTGCCGCAGCGTCCTTTGCCTCCTTGAGTGCCCCGCCAAGTGCTTGCTCGCGCTCGGCGAGCTCTTCCTCGTAGCTGTCGAGGTTGGCCTTCCGCTGCACTAGTTCACCTTCCCGCGCAGACTGCTTCTCGGCGGCCAGCCTTTGCTCCTCCTCAGCTTCGGCCTTCTCGAGAAGGAAGGCCGTGCGCTCCTCGTCGAGTCGCTCCCGCTCCTGCGCCAGGGACCGGAGAGCTTCTTGATTTTCGCCCCGGAGCTCCTCCGCGCGCTTCTCCATGTCCACTCCCGCCTTCGCAACAAGCGCTTCCCGGGAAGCCAGCTTGGCTTGCTGGGTGCGGTAGAGTGACAGCAGCTTCCGCAGCAGCTGCTCCTCCTCAGGCTCACCACTGCTGCTGCCAGGCGCGTCGACCAACGACAGTCCGGCGGAGGTGAGCACCTCCTCATCAAAAGTCTCCCCCTCGACCGGCGCCCTGGAGCTCGACGCCCAGGGTAGCTTGATGAAGATACCGTCGCCGGCTTCAAGTAGGCGCCGGGCTGGGGCTCCTCGGAGCCCGGCTCCGCAGAAGCAGCAGAGGGATCGACGGTCGGTGCAGCGCCTGGCGCTCCTGCGGCCTCAGGGTCGTCAGTGCGATCGCCCGACCCCTCGCCGGCTTCTGCGGCGGCAGCCTTGGTGGCCTCCTCACCGGCGGCCTTGTCAGTACCGGCCCCTTCCTCGCCGGCGCCCTCTGTCTCCATTGGCTCAGCCGCAGATGGGTCTGAAGAACGAAGAAGGGAGGGAAATCAATCCAAAATCCAAGGGAAGAAAATCAGAAGAAGAAGAACCCAAGGGAAAGTTTCTGGGCAAGTGGATTACCTGTGCCAAGATCTGCAGTTGCGGCCTCGGTCGCCGCAGGATCAACAGTGTCGTCCCTTGCCGGAGAGTTCCCCCTTGCCGGGGACTCCTCCCTTGGCGGCGCAGTCGAAGCAGGTGGCACTACGGGACCAGCTTCCGGGTGCTCCTGATGTGACTGCTCTGCTCCTACACAAATCAACAAGCAAGATATCAAACAAAGGAAAAAGCACTTATGCGCGCCCGACAGCAAAGAAAAAACTATGAACTTACGCTGGGGGCTGCTATGAGGAGTGATTGTCGGGTCCGTCATGGTGGTCTCGGACTCACCTCCTGCTGACACGGTGGGGTCATCCTCGATGACAATCACCGCAGCCTTGGCCCTCTTCGCCGCTCTCTGGGCCAGCGTCCTGAAAAGAAAGGAGTCCAGATTGGAGCAAATTAGATACAAGATATAAACAGCAAGATTGAAGAACTACAAGGGCACCACAGAAACTTACTCTTCTTCCTCCTCGTCGGAGCTGAGCGCGGAAAGATCGAAGTCCGGCCCTCCTCCGGTGCGGCGAGGCGGAGAAGTAGGATCCCTTGCCTGCTTGGCGGGGGCGGGGGCGGTGGCCCGGGAAGATCCCGCTCCAGTTGCCGCTGCTGCGTGAGGCGCTCCCGCGGCAACATGACTTGCCGCGGTAGAGCGTGTCGCACGGCTTGGCGGCTGTTGAGCCGGCTGCCGCCCCGCTACGTCCGCGGCCCTGCGAAGACGCCTTCTTGGCGGGGCCGGGGGCTCCGCCTGCGGCAAGCCTTCTGAGGGCTCGGGTTCTTCCTCGCCGGCCTCGCTCCACTCGGCTTCGGAACCGGCAGGCTCCTCCTCACCCATGAACTCCGCGCGCTCGGCAAGGTTTGCCGCCTCTGCAGCCTCCGCCTCCTCCACAGTGAACCCAAACACGCCCGCGGCAGCTGCGTCCGCAACCTCTTCCGCCCTAGTGGCGATGCGCTGCAGCTCTTCGTCGGTGGTGTCACGAGTGAGGCTCTTCTGCTCGTCGGCGCGGACCGGCACCTCTTCCAAGTTGTCGAAGAACGCTTGCACAACGTCATCCGCAGGCTCTTGCCAAGTTGGAACGATTCCATGTGAATCGCACAACGGCATCATGGCGCGGATCCGGTCAAGCGAAGATTTGTTGCACAGTGGAACTACGCCCCTCGGCAGCGTGAATGGATGCTGGGGGTCGCGTTTGAACAACTCCAAGAGCATTGCGTCCAGCTCCAAGACGGTGAAGTTGTAGTTGAGGCCCGGCCGCAGCCTCATGATGTCCGCCGAATTCTTGAATTCCCAGGCGGGCCTCCCCCTCTCCTGCAGGGGGGCAATGCGGCGGCGGAGGAAATCTTCCCCGATAGCACCTACAGTAAGCCCAGCAAGACTAAGGCGAAGGATCCTAGTAGTGGCGATCTTCAGCCTCTCGTCTTCCGGGGCCATGTTGCTCCAGTCATTGCCGCGCACTATTGGAGCTTGGCGCACGGCGGTGAAGGGCTGCGGATTCTCCTCATCGATCCAGCACCACTCCGCTCTCCACTCATCCCACTTGCTGCGGAGCTCACCCTCCAAGTACGCCTCCTTCTTGCCGACCCTCGAGATCCAGGGAATCCCTCCGGCAAGCGTCTCTCCTCTCTCTACCCGAGGTATGAAGTAGTGGCGGAAAAGGGCAACACTAGGGTGGACTCCGACAAAGTTTTCGCACAAATGTGCAAAAACTGCCATGGTCAAGACAGTGTTGGGGGTGAAGTCAAGGAGGCGGAAGCCATATGTGTTCATGATATCACAGAAGAACTCCGAGAAGGGCGGGCAGAGCCCGCAATAGAAGAATAGCGCGAAGAATGGATACCCGTTTGGAGCCAGCTTCGAAGCAGCCGCCGGGAGTACCCTCGTGCGCGGATGCGCACGCGTCTCCGTCGCCCAAAAGAGGTAGAAGTACTCCCTCAGCTCCTGCACACCGAGCTGAGGGGAGAAGATCGCCCGCTCCTTCCGCAGCGCCGCGAGCCGCTGCGCCTCGGCCGACTTCACGCCCTTTCCCTTGTCGGCTTTGGGGGCCATGGCGGAGGTGGTGAGGGAGGTCGACGACGTGGTGATGCTGGTGGCAATGAGGGGCGGAGCGCTGATCTCTCGGCTTCGAGAAGAAGGGGGGAGCGGCGGAGGTTCATGAAGAAGAAGTAGCAGCAACCAGCGAGGGGGAACGAACTGCCCCTGTTTCCCCTGCTTATAAAGAGGGACGGGGCGGACGTTTCGCCCTTCCGAATAAACGACCACCCACGATCTCTCCCACGATGCCGCATTCAACGCGTGCCATTATGGGAGAGCGTGGTGGATACGGAGCGAGATTCGGTGTGGCCCAGTCCGTGTGTGCCCGTGCCCTGTCTTGGGCCTGGCCCAACAGCGCTCGGCACCGTGTCTGGCCCAGGCCCGGGGGCTCCTGTCGGTGTACTAGAATAGGGGTACCCTAGTACCCCGAACTTGTGCACGGGCAGTTGCAGCACCCCGCGGCAAGGCTTGTCGGGCGAACGCCAAGATCCTCCAAGGTTCCCGGCAAGGCCCCGGCAAGAGGAGCTTGCCGGGAAGGCCAACCAAGGCACTCCAAAGAACTTGCCGCGACGCGCCACGCGCTCCAGCAAGGCAACAAGGCCCCGGCAAGAGGAGCTTGCCGGGAAGACCAACCAAGGTACCTCGAGGCCCGGTGAGCGACAAGCTTCCGGACCGACAAGATAACAACAGCGGCAAGGCGCTTGCGCGGCAGGCGGCCACTCTGTACCCACGCTCCAGCGCATCCACCAACGTGTCGCTCTGGAGGCCTCTCCAGGCGTGCGTGGCGGGAGGCTGTGCAGCCAGCGGTGCGCAGTGGCATGCGAAGCTGACAAGATCGCCATCGTGGCGAACGATGGCGCCCCTAACGGTCCCTTTCTGCACTGTTTGGGTGACTCAGATGGGCCTTCAATGCCCTTGTCCCCTGCCGTCAGGATTAGGTAGGGTGCACTGTACAAGTAACTGTACCAACCACCTCATTTTTTACATTTGTACCCTTCTCTGCGCTGCCACCTGTCGGTGCCCCCTTTAGCGTATAAAAGGAGGCCCATGCGCAACGTAGAGGGGGTTCGGTTCATTTTCGACTCATTCGTAACCCAGAAAGACACTACGCTCTCTCTATAGCAAGAACAGAATAGAACCAGACAAGCAGCAGTAGGAGTGTTATCTCTCCGGAGAGCTCCGAAGCTGGGTAAACTGCTCGTGTGCTTCGCCTCGATCTGCTCTTCGTGCGATCTCCGCCCCCCGCCGAACCGAAAGGGGCCCGGTCCGCCGGCCCCATAGGTGTTCGAGGATCAGTTTCCCCGATAATGATAAACCTCATCCAACCCATCACCATCCAGCAAGCCTACGATGGAATTACTCACGCATGGCGGTGAGCATCATGAAATTGGTGATGGAGGATTGGTTGATGATGACGACAGCGACGAATCCCCCTCTCCGGAGCCCCGAACGGACTCCAAATCAGCCCTCCCGGGAGGTTTTAGGGCTTGACGTCAGCTCTGTATCGTAAAACGCGATGATTTCTTCTCTCCTATTTTTTCTCCCTGAAAGCAGTTATATAGAGTTGGAGTTGGAGTCGGGGGGTCTCCAGGGGGCCCATGAGGTAGGGGGCGCGCCCCCCACCCTCGTGGCAAGGGTGTGGGCCCCATGGTCTTCATCTTTGGCGAGGATTTTTTTTTATTTATTGTAAGATATTCCGTGGAGTTTCAGGTCATTCCGAGAACTTTTGTTTTCTGCACATAAAACAACATCATGGCAGTTCTGCTGAAAACAACGTCAGTCCGGGTTAGTTCCATTCAAATCATACAAGTTAGAGTCCAAAACAAGGGCAAAAGTGTTTGGAAAAGTGGATACGATGGAGACGTATCAATAAGGTTGGCTATAAGTGTATTTTATTACTCCTCTCTATCTCTTTCTTCGTACTCCTTCCGTCCCATAATATAAGAACATTTTTACACTAGTGTAGTGCCAAAAATGTTCTTATATTATGGGACATAGGGAGTACAAGTATTTATTGCATTTGCCAAGGAGTGACCTCTTCCAATGAAATGGTGTTGCTAAGTTTGCTTCATTTAGTTAGCTATAGACTCAGAATTGTCTTTTCACCTAGGTACACGTGCTTAGCACCGTTTCTTCCTTGGGTCACCAAACTAGTCTCTCTCTTCTTGATTAACTTGCCAATCAGACTTTATGGCTATGTGGAAAGCTTAAGCACCTGTAGGAGCAAGTAAAAGTAAGTACAATAGTGCGCTTTACATGGCATTTTTTGCATATGTGGAGGAAAGAGAGGCAAGGAAAAAGTGGAGAAGTGGGCTCTCATGCAAGAGCCAGCCTCTACTACATTGTGGAGCATTGGGAGAGGCACCTGTATGGAGGTGGTCAAGAATCGGGAGACTCACGCCGGTCGTAGCGCCGTAGTTAAAATGATAATGGCAAGTCAAATCACGGGGCCCCACCTGTCCAGCAGTAACTCGCTGTCAAATCACACAACCCTACGTTTGCAGCATCCTACTCCCTCGTCTTCTCGCGTCTCTGTCGAACCGACTAGGCGGAACTGCCCCGCCTACCGCGCAAGAAAAGCCCCACCCTCGACTTTTAAATACAACTACATCCGCTTAAGAATCCAATGATATACTTTTTGTGACATAGTAACTCATATTTGGTTAGTCAAATGGACGACCTAGAACTACGTGCAGGACCTATAAACCGAGACGCCTAAAAATAAAAAAACCGAGACGAAGAGGGTAGTTCAGCACATATCTTTTTAGATCAATATAGTCGGGATTCGCCAAGGAGCAAAACCAAGTGATAGGTTGCTCCTGTCGTGTTGGCGTAGCAACTCAAGCAGGGTCAGTTCGCACATGAAATGGCGACACACTTAACAGAACCCCTTTGGCCTACATGTGGCTCATCCACCGTCTTGTTCCACGTGCGATGCACCAAATTACAGTTTGGAGCAATGGTTGGAATTGGAGGCACCCCGGTCGTAGCACAGCAGTAGTAGAAAATGAGCGATGAGGGGTCAAATCACAAAGCCCCACCTTTCCCGCATTAAGCTGGATGAACGAAGCAACCATCATTTCACTCTAGGGCGCAAGAGCATAAAGAAAAGAGAAAACAATGATGCGTGCGGCAGCTACCTAGGGCACCCTAGGGTAGGGGTTTCCGCTACAGATCCTTTTTTTTGAAAGCGCCTCCACTACAAATCGGCTTCTCCCTCGTCCTCCTGAAGAAAACCGATGATGAGTGCGGTGGTAGGGTTTGTAGGAGTACTACGGCGTGTGGGGCCATGTCGTATTAAATGGGTTCGAGTCGACGCCTTAAATATGTCTGGGCCGCTTGGTTTTACGGGAACGAGGCAGCATTTTGGGTTCGGGGACTAGTGGAGATATAGTACGTACAAAAAATTGTGGATGTAGGTTCGACCGAAGGGCAATGATGCATGGGCCCTGCATTTTGATATACCCGGGGCCACGTGAAATTTGCTACTCTACTCAAAACTAGTAAGGTACACATGTATTGAACACATGAGATTTCGAAACCAAATTATGAATAAATACACACTATAGCATGTAAAGCTTTGAGTCATATATGCATGATGTAGATGTTCGTTTAGTTCTTATAGTTCATCTCATTCAAAATCAATTAGTTTTATAAAAATGTTAAGATTCATGGGGGTGTGCATTGTAAATCATAGAGTAAAAAACAAATAATGGCAATTCATTTAGAAAAAATAATAAATTATGATACAGAAGATTCTAGAACAAAGGAGAAGTGCTTGTGTTTTGAGGTTTGTGCATTATGCTTAAGTTCAACCATGGAGTCTTCTAAATTATACATGTGGCAGATCTGGTGGAATGTTGATGATATCCAACGGCCAGTAGTTCTCGGATTTGCCTATCTCCGCACTGTCGGGCTAGCTTCATCCAGCGACCATCTTTCAAAGTTATTGGCACACTATATAGTTCTTGTGCCATAGTTGCATGTTTTGGAAAAAAGCTACTAGTGGGTTGTACTATCTATTTAGGAATAGAATATGTATACATGGAAGTTGTAGGGAAAGAGATGACATGGAGCATCTCAATTCCTATGAGTAGGGATTGGAAAAGAGATGTCATTTGGTTCACATCATAGGAACTTTTCTATGAGGAGGGATTAGAAAAGAGATGTAATTTGGTTCATATCATAGGAACTTTTCTATTGAATATACGCTAATGTTTATTTTCCTTTGAAATTAAGGGAGTATAGGAATCCATTCATATGAACCAAGTGGCTCTAAAGCTATAGAAATGATATCATGTTTATTTCCTTTGAAATGTGGAGTATATGAATCTATTCCTATGAACCAATTGGCTCTAAAGGAAAAAATCCTATAAAAATCATATCATATAGACTTCCTATGATATTCCTCGACACTAAAGGATGCTTGAAATTGTTGCGGGTGATACGGTGGTCTTTCTTTGTAGACTCCTCACCTATCTTTATAGTTACCTCTCGAAGATGAATGAAATGATATATATACATGGTATTCTACATGTGCAATTTGGTACACGTAAACTTGGTAAAAGTTTGTGAGGTTCAAATTTTCAATAAAGCTATATGCACTGCATTTCCGAACGGAGGGAGCATACAGTAGTTGCTAACACTCACGTGGAAGATTTGTGTGTAGGAGGAGTGGCTGTTCTGTTAAATGACATGGCAAAACTGACATTGTTGGATGCCGATCTAACGGTTCTTACGGCATTCGTCAGGAAAAGGCTTGTGGCGAATGTTTGTCGGATAATGATTTACGGACACATGCATTGTATTGATACGTGCCCCCCCTCTCTCTCACGCACACACACCCTCACGAGTCGCGACTCTCCTGAGTCCTCTCGCAGACTCGCACGTCGCACCCATCATCTATCTGCAGGTAGACGTCACGCACATATGTGCTCTTCAAACCCTACCCTCAGAACTTCTAAAAAACAAAACACGGCGCACACATTTTATTTTAGCTCACATGTCACACACTTATACTATTACTCTTGCGGCGAACGTTCTTTGGGCATAGTATATTGTACTCTCACGAAGAGAAGTGGTGCACGCACGCACTAGTTCTCTCACACCCACTCGCGGGTACACGTAGGAGCGCACTTTTTGAAGCTGGTACAACAAAATCACTCCACTATATATAAAAGCAAGAGCCTTAGTGCTTGCTTTACTAGGGTTCCTCTCGTTCACTCTCTCATGCTCTCCAGATCTAAGCAACACATAGGTGGCCACACTCTCTCTCAACTCACGGCTGGTCACAAATCCGGCCGTACAACCTCGACCGGGGCAGGGGTGTAGGTGCATCATTCACACTGTCAGCGGCGGTGAGGGAGGAGACCAACGGCTGCCCGCGCGTCCCGATCGGCGGCCGTGTCGTTCTCTCCGAGAGAGCGACGGCTCGGGAGGGCCTCCAACCCCTTCTTCCTCCCTGTGGTATTTTGGCCAAGATGCAGCCTCCCGACGCCGTCGTTGCCACATGCCGACGACCCTCAGGTATATATTCCTTCGAAACCTGCCTTGCTCTACTGCCCCAGCTCCCTTCGTGTGGATCCTTTTCTACTTCCGTCCGTTGTTCCAAAGCCACCTAGACTTCTACTATTATTAGAAGTAACGCTAGTTCATACAGTCATCTCAAAGCGTTGGTTCAAACAGGAAAGAAAGTGGGAAAGCTGTAGCATGAATCTAGGACTTGGTTCTAAGAGGAAACGGGGAAAGTAGTAATATCTGTCACTGTTTAAATAACTGTATTTCGTATTTGCGCAAACAGGGATGTGTGTCTCCATATCGTTTCGGGATGTCTGTCTCCGTATCATTTCTATCTGCGCAATCAAAAGCACACACCTCAGTTTTAGTACAACTACGCAAAATGATATGGTTATCCCTCATTGCCATCGTCTAACCTCCCGTCTTCAAGGTATCCCTACATTGGTGGTAACTAAGGTAGAATGACTAACGCAATCTAAAAGAAGCTGATTCGTACATTTTACTTCCTGATTGCAGTGCAGGGACGAGCGAAAACAATTGCATCCTAGTCCGGAATGCACTTTCTACCATTTCATCCATGGACCGAGGACTAGCTGGCATGGCTGCACGGCGGTCTTTTGGACAGGTGCACGGACAAGAGGCATTGTGGTCTGCTTATTTCTGCAAATAGCGGTGCTTAAATTTAGTGGAATGCACAAGTATTTTAGCTGGTCAGTACACTGCATGGTTCAGTTTAGCATTCCAGCTGAGACCACAATTGTAATTGGTTATTATGGAATGAGAAAACCTAACCCTGGATTGTGGCAACAAGAAAAAACCAGAGTGAACTCCAGGAAATTTAAGCCTGCCAGGAGGCCCTTTGCTCAGAGAAGCCTTGCTTGTTTTTCCTGATTTGTAAACCTTCTCACAACTTTGTCTTTTGCTGTGAACTAGTATATGTTTGTTATGTTCTATGAATCATTGAGATGTATAAAATTGCTTAACTTATGCTTTTCAAGTTTTTTATGAAGACGAGTTTAATGTGAGTGTTCCACATGAGCGCTGGACTGGCGTGTGAACGTTTGGAATTTATTACATTGTGGCCTCAATTAACTGCATGAACCACTGTAACAAGATACATAGTTGCTTATATGTCAGACAGCAGATTGTTGATTGTTAGCTGGTCGATAGCCTAGTGTTGAAGCGAGCTGAGCCAATGTGCCATGTTTTGCACAACTGTTTACAAGTGGGGTAGCACCAACAGTGTTTACAAGTACTTATGTATACGTCGGTGCATGGTTCTTGAACGAGTGCTCTATTTCATCAAAACACACACTGCTCGTATGATAAACTGTGACAACTTATGTCTTACCATGCCATATTCATGAAAAAACTAGTGAGGACGCATCTGTTTTGGCAACAATTACGATGGTTCTCACATGATTCATGGGCACACAAAAGTAGCAGCAGTTCCCATAGACAGATTCAAACAGAGTACTAGCCCCAGAGGGGTCGATAACAGGCAAGGTTCGGATAATTAGACACAATCCAAACTACTATTAAACACTAGTTGGGGCAACTATTTCATGCCTCGATCTAATTTGGGCTGGACACAAGACGGACCTTGCCATGAACATCATCGAGGACGTCCTGCATCAGCTCAATCCTGTGAACCTTCATGAAGACAACCTTGTGGCCTTACCACTGATAAACTTGTTTGTGGAGGCATGCCACGTCATCTTCCTGCGTAAGCTTGACAAGAACAGTATGCCTCACAAACGAAGGAGTAGCTTTGAACTTCTTGTGCTTCAGTACACCCTGGACAACACACCTGACAACAGTGATGATGGAATACAACTCTTCATTGGTATAACCGCAAATGGCTTCCAGGATCCAACAGCCTAAGAACTTTATTTTCCCGTGCATATATTCAGGTCGTCCTCCTCATAGCAAGTGACATGTACAACCACACAATCCTTGTCTACATCAGGGCTCTAGTTGAAACAGAAACACGAGTTATTTAAACCACTATGTATAGCATGGCATCAAAGCTAATAAAATTTTGCATTATTAATCACCACATACTTCCTTTTCTAAAAAAATCATCACATACTTAGACGAAAAACCACAATCGAGATCGGCAAAGAAGGAAATTACCTTGGGCGGCTCAGCGGGGGTGGGGGGACACATCCTCGAAGGGGGAAACTGCTCCTGCAGTGCCACGGGGGCTGTAACTTCAAATGAGGCATTGACCATCTCAGTAGTGGCCGTGAGTGTATCTGGGTCGGCTCAGTGGTTGCCTCCATCTTCTTGGAGCTCTCTGTCTCGTGGGGATCAGCCTCCCGCGTCTGCTCCAATATTGGCAGCTCTTTGCTTGGTTCTCCTTGGTCCATCATGAAACTGACGAATACTAGGAGACCACTAAAAGGAAAACACAATCGTAATGACAATGAAACAAAAAAGAGAGTGAGGATCGGTTACTGCTTTGCAAAAGTTCTTTTTTTTCTCTGAACGAAAATATACCAACATCACGGATCCGCTTACCTTCCCTTCGTTCGGAGAGAAGAATAGTGGCAGATGCGAGTGTTGCCTTTCTTAAAGACGGTGAGGGAGAAGGGGATTCAGCGAAGAGTGAAATGATGGTTGCTTTGTCCGTCAAACTTAGATTGCGGGGAGGTGGGGTTTTGTGATACGATGGCTCATTACTGCCGCGCTACGACCACGGTGACTCTCCGCCTGCATACTGCCTTCTAATTTGGTGGATGGCATTTGGGCCCGCGCGCTGCATGGCCCGCATGTCGATGAACAAAAGTATAATGGCATTCAGTAGAGGGAGACGTTTCAATGACCTAGGAGGAGCCAGAAGCGGTAGAGTGTCTCCACTGTACTAGTAGTAATTGTTTTTCTGGGTAGCTGTAGAGTGTCTCCACTGTACTAGTAGTAATTGTTTCTCTGGGCCCAAGACAAAACAGCCCATCCACACTAGTAAATAGTAAAATCAATTCAAAAGCCCATATATTTACTGAATTGACGGATGGGTATGTCAAAGAGCAAAAAAGGAGTTTCAGGTGGGCAAAAGAGCTTCTAAACGTGTCGGGCTTCTATTTACAACATATTGTGGTCATAATCCAGTAAATTTTACGACCCAGGATGTTCATTCTATGGACCTGACCGATCCATTTGACTGTGACTGCCGAAAACAGTGCTGGAGTTAGATGTTGTTGCCCTTTTCAATCTGGTTTTTTTGTAAACATGATGAACAATTAACCCTCGTGCTTTTGTACAGTTTGTAAGCTGGAGTTAGATGTTCCTGCCCTTTTCAACTCGGTTGTGACTGTCATATTTTCTTTGGAACAAGGAAAATGGCTAGCCATTCGTTTAATTTAGAGTGAAATATTGTAACAAATCCCAACCAAGGGAAATAACATCACTCTCGTCGGCTGCTTGAGCTCACTGTGCATTACAGAAGCCAAGTGATTAGTCCCCATCAGCACCCACAAACTTATTTCGAACTAGCACATCAAATGGGCTGTAAATTTTCATAGGAAAGGCTGCTTGACCGTGACAGATTTGGATTCTGACATTTGGGACCCGCAAGGAAATAGCCTATCCAAGGTGGTGTCGACTTACTAGCCAGTCAACAAACGATTCTGCCTACCAGCCGTTGGATTGACATCCAACATCTGTCGTGTATCTTCTATCTCTTGTCTTCTTCTTCCCCCAGCCGCCCAAACCAAACCACCCCGTCGGCTCCGCCTGCTCCCGCCTCCCATGGCTGGCTGTGCCTCCGCCGCCCTACCATACGTACCCTCCAACGTTGGCCAGTCCATCCCTCTATTCCCCCACACGTCCTGTTATTCTCCGGCGACGTCAGCCCCAACACGCACCCGCGCCCGAACCAGTCAACCCTCGTACTCCCCTCCGCCTGCGACTGGACCGGTGCATCTTCAATGGCTCCTGTTCGTTCCGCCCGAGGCCTCACCGTCGTCCTCTGCCTTGCGGCCTTGGTTCGCTCGCCGTGCGCGGTGCGCCACCCTCTTGCATTGTCAATGTCGTCAACAACCGAGAGGAACAAGGAGATGACTGTACGTGGAGAGGATGACAGTAGGGACCCACCAGTGTCATGGCAGTACGCAAGCAAGTGCCTCTATAGTACAAGCCCAAAAATATGGTTCCTCCTAATGGTTGGACATCTGGGGCTCACGCCATTGTCAACGTAGTTAATAAATGAGAGAATTACACTACGAGCGGCTGACACCAGGGACCCAGCAAGTCATGCAGTCTTTTTTTTAGGAACAAGCAATTGTTATTTATACTAGTTTTAGTGACGAATCAGGGTAACAACGGGGCTGTGTGGGGGCTGTGGCCCGTCTAGCCAGGGTTTTCTTTATGTTTACCACCTCATGAGCCCAGTTGTGTTTTTTTCTTGTTGAAAATGGCTAGCCCAGTTCTATTTTTTTAAAAGAAATACCCAAACAAGGCCTACTTGCTTTATCAGCCCTGCTAGGCTGTAAATCTTTCAAGACGAGGAGAGTTTCATTTGGTTTGCCCAGAAATGGGTTGTACATTTTTAAAACACATCAAGCCGGGAATAGTTTCAATTTTTTTCATTACAAGATATTAAATTCCATTGATTTTTATGCATGGACAATTATTTGGATTTTATATTTATATAAATTATTTTTCAAAATAGTTTGAATGTGAATCGATATTTCTGGATTAAAAATAGTTGACCGCACCGAAATATGCCAAATTTCGTATACTTTTTAACCGTGGCCACAATATGGGGTGTAATGCTAACAAAAATAAGATGGGGTCCAAAAAAATTCTTAAGAATTAGCAAATGGGCTATACATTATTAGAAATAATGGCAGATGGGTTGTATGCTGTTTTCCACAGATTTGAGGCGGACTTGTGCACCTACTACAGGTTGACGCGTATGCTTTCATAAAAACAAAGGTTGACGCACACGCAACGCCCTGTCCACTTAGTCAACAGACGAGAGCAGTGACTGTTGGATGTCCATCCAACGGCTGTTGTGCTTCTTCAATCTCTGCTCTTCATGCTCCAGCCGCTCAAACAAGCGCCGGCGGGACTGCCTGCTCCCTCCTCCCACGGCCGGCTATGCTGCCGCGCAGGCCTCACGGCCCCACTGTACTCCCATCACTGGCCTAGCCATCCCTCCACTCACCCACACATGTTGTTATTCTCCGGCGACGGCAGACGAACCAGTAAATCCTCGTACTCCACCGCGTGGGAAACAACTGCCGAGTATTCCCTGGCTCCGTGTCGTTTCTTTCCTAGGCCTCACCATCGTCCACCGCCCTGGTGCTCTCGGCGCGGCCTGGTCAACGTGGTCAATGAACGACATCCATCGGAAGTGGACTGTACGTGGAGAGGCTGACAGCTAGGTCCATGGCTGCACGCAGGGAAATGCCTCCTTATTACATGCAAAACAATGATTCCTCCACTCGACAGCTAGGACCCACAGGAAGGGCCTCTGTATTTCATGAAAAAATGTTACCCCCGCTGACAGGTCGGACCCACCAGCTATATCTTCGCACGCAAGGAAGTGCCTCCTTATTACGCCCAAAAAAAAGAATACCCCCCTGCTAGCTGGGACCCACCATATTGTTGGGCTGACTTGCAGGCCTACTAAGTTGATGGGGACGGAGGGCTTTGTCAACTTAGTCAATACTCCAGTGACCATATGATGTCCATCCAACGGCCATAGTGCTTCTTCAACCTCTGATCTTCTTGCTCCAGCCGCCCAAAGCAGCGCCGGTCGTGTTTCCTGCTCCTGCCTCCCGTGGTCGGCTATGCTACCGCGGAGGCCTCACCGCCCCCATACTACTCCCACCACTGGCCAGGCCATCCCTCCACTCACCCACACCCCGTGTTATTCTACGGCGATGGCAGCCTCACACCGTAGCCGAACCAGTGAACGCTTGTACTCCTCTCCACGTGGGCAGCCACTGCCGCGTCTTGCCCGGCTCCGCATCGTCCCCTTCCTAGGCCTCACCGTCGTCCACCACCGTGGTGCTCTCAGCGCGGCATGGTCAATGTGGTCAACGACCAACTTCCATCGGAAGAGTACTGTACGTGGAGAGGCTGACAGCTGGGTCCACAATAGCCGCAAGGAAGTGCGTCCTTATTACGCGGAAAGTAATTATTCCTCCACTTGACAGCAGGGACCCACCGGACGGGCCACCAATATTTTGCGAAAAAAATTGTTTCCCCCTGACTGCTGGGACCCACCGGACGGGCCACCGTATTTCACGATAAAACGTTCCCCCGCTGTCAGCTCGGACCAACCGGAAATGCCTCCTTATTACGCACAAAAAAATGAATACTCCCCCGGCTAGCTAGGATCCACCTTGGTGGGAGGCTGACTTGTGGGCCTACTAAGTTGACGGGGACGAAGGGCTTTGTCAACTTAGTCAATATGAATGATTTTAGCTCCAGTGACCGTACGATGTCCATACAACGGCCGTAGTGCTTCTTCAACCTCTAGTCTTCTTGCTCCAGCCGCCCAAAGCAGCGCCGGTCGTTTCTACCTCTTGAACACAGCGTTGGTTTTCCCCGAAGAGGAAAAGATGATGCAGCAAAGTAGCGTAAGTATTTCCCTCAGTTTTTGAGACCCAAGGTATCAATCTAGTAGGAGGCTACGCGCGAGTCCCTCGTACCTGCACAAAACAAATAAATCCTCGCAACCAACGCAAATAGGGGTTGTCAATCCCTATAAGGCCACTTACAAGAGTGAGATCTGATAGATATGATAAGATAATATTTTTGGTATTTTTATGATAAAGATGCAAAGTAAAATAAAGGCAAAGTAAATAGCAAAGGAAATAATTAAGTAGTAGGAGATCAATATGATAAAGATAGACCCGAGGGCCAAAGGTTTCACTAGTGGCTTCTCTCGAGAGCATAAGTATTCTACGGTGGGTGAACAAATTACTGTTGAGCAATTGACAGAATTGAGCATAGTTATGAGAATATCTAGGTATGATCATGTATATAGGCATCACGGCCGAGACAAGTAGACCGACTCCTGCCTGCATCTACTACTATTACTCCACTCATCAACCGCTATCTAGCATGCATCTAGAGTATTAAGTTAAAAACAGAGTAAAGCCTTAAGCAAGATGACATGATGTAGAGGGATAGACTCATGCAATATGAAGAAAACCCCATCTTGTTATCCTCGATGGCAACAATACAATACGTGCCTTGCTGCCCTTACTGTCACCAGGAAAGGACACCGCAAGATTGAACCCAAAGCTAAGCACTTCTCCCATTGCAAGAAAGATCAATCTAGTAGGCCAAACCAAACTGATAATTCGAAGAGACTTGCAAAGATAACCAATCATACATAAAAGAATTCAGGGAAGATTCAAATATTATCCATAGATAGACTTGATCATAAACCCACAATTCATCGGTCTCAACAAACACACCGCAAAAAGAAGATTACATCGAATGGTTCTCCACAAGAGAGGGGGAGAACATTGTATTGAGATCCAAAAAGAGATAAGAAGACATCTAGATACTAACTATTGACCCGTAGGTTTGAGGTAAACTACTCACACTTCATCGGAGGGGCTATGATGTTGATGTAGAAGCCCTCCATGATCGATGCCCCCTCCGGCGGAGCTCCAAAATAGGCCCCAAGATGGGATCTCATGGATACAGAAAGTTGCGGCGGTGGAATTAGGTTTTTGGCTCCGTATCTGATCGTTTGGGGGTACGTAGGTATATAGAGGAGGAAGGAGTACGTCGGTGGAGAAACAGGGGCCCATGAGGGTGGAGGGCACGCCTTGTGGGGGTGGGTGCGCCCCCCTACCTCGTGGCCTCATGTTTCCTTTCTTGACGTAGGGTCCAAGTCTCCATGGTCTTGTTCATTGAGAAAATCACGTTCCCGAAGGTTTCATTCTGTTTGGACTCCGTTTGATATTCCTTTTCTTCGAAACCCTAAAACAAGCAAAAAAACAGCAACTCTGGGCTGGGCCTTCGGTTAATAGGTTAGTCCCAAAAATAATATAAAAGTGGATAATAAAGCCCAATAATGTCCAAAATAGTAGATAATATAGCATGGAGCAATCAAAAATTATAGATGCGTTGGAGACGTATCAAGCATCCCCAATCTTAATTCCTGCTCGTCCTCGAGTAGGTAAATGATAAAAACAGAATTTTTGATGCGGAGTGCTACTTGGCATAATTTTAATGCAATTCTTCTTAATTGTGGTATGAATATTCAGATCCAAAAGATTCAAGACAAAAGTTCATATTGACATAAAAATAATAATACTTCAAGCATACTAACAAAGCAATTATGTCTTCTCAAAATAACATGGCTAAAGAAAGTTATCCCTACAAAATCATATAGTCTGGCTATGCTCTATCTTCAACACACAAAATATTTAAATCATGCACAACCCCGATGACAAGCCAAGCAATTGTTTCATACTTTTGACATTCTCAAAACTTTTTCAATTTTCACGCAATACATGAGCGTGAGCCATGGATATAGCACTATAGGTGGAATAGAGTGGTGGTTGTGGAGAAGACAAAAAAGGGGAAGATAGTCTCACATCAACTAGGTGTATCGACGGGCTATGGAGATGCACATCAATAGATATCAATGTGAGTGAGTACGGATTGCCATGCAACGGATGCACTAGAGCTATAAGTATATGAAAGCTCAAAAAGAAACTAAGTGGGTGTGCATCCAACTTGCTTGCTCATGAAGACCTAGGGAAATTTGAGGAAGCCCATCATTGGAATATACAAGCCAAGTTCTATAATGAAAGATTCCCACTAGTATATGAAAGTGATAACATGAGAGACTCTCTTCTATGAAGATCATGGTGCTACTTTAAAGCACAAGTGTGGTAAAAGGATAGTAACATTGTCCCTTCTCTCTTTTTCTCTCATTTTTTTATTTGGGCCTTTTCTCCTTTTTATGGCCTCTTTTCTTTCTCTTTTCTTTTATTTGGGCTTCTTTGGCCTCTTATTTATTTTTCGTCAGGAGTCTCATCCCGACTTGTGGGGGAATCATAGTCTCCATCATCCTTTCCTCACTGGGACAATGCTCTAATAATGATGATCATCACACTTCTATTTTTTTACAACTCAACAATTACAACTCGATACTTAGAACAAAATATGACTCTATGTGAATGCCTCCGGCGTGTACCGGGATATGCAATGATGCATGAGTGACATGTATGAAAGAATTATGAAAGGTGGCTTTGCCACAAATACGATGCCAACTACATGATCATGCTAAGCAATATGACAATGATGGAGTGTGTCATAATAAACGGAACGGTGGAAAGTTGCATGACAATATATCTCGGAATGGCTATGGAAATGCCATAATAGGTAGGTATGGTGGCTGTTTTGAGGAAGGTATATGGTGGGTGTATGATACCGGCGAAAGGTGCGCGGTATTAGAGAGGCTAGCAAAGGTGGAAGGGTGAGAGTGCGTATAATCCATGGACTCATGAATACATATGGAAATGTCATCATCACATGATTGCCTCTAGGGCATATCTCCAACAGGTGGTTCCTTGAGGACCTACTCCATCTCCATCAGGATGGCGTGGTGCCTGGCCTCCTAAGCCGCCAGGAGGCGCCGCAAGTTGCACTGGTAGGAGGCCGATACGCTCGGCAGGCCAAAGGGCATGCGAACGTAGCTGTGCGGTGGGCCCTCGCAGCATCCCACACGCGAAGGACAGAAAAGCTCCTAAGAAGCGACCCTGTTGAGCCCTGGAACATCGACGCAGACGCGCAGCCCGGCATCCTTGCCTGGATGGAAAGTTGCGCCTTGTGAGTGGCGGTCACCGCGCATGGCCCTCGGGTCTTGCAGCTCCTGGGTGATCTTGGTGATGAACTCCTGAACGATGGGCGATCCTTGCCCTGTGCCCTCCTGAGGGAAATGTGCTGTGAAGCACACCTCCAAGTGGTGCTCGAGCGCCTCCCTTGTGATGTGGGCAAGGTCTGAGGCCTTCCAGAAGAAAGCCCTCGAGCCCTGCCCGAGAAGGGCGCCGGGTGCGCCTTCCTATGTTATGGAGGGAGGCATGATGACCCTCAAGTATAGGGGATCTATCGTAGTCCTTTCGATAAGTAAGAGTGTCGAACCCAACGAGGAGCAGAAGGAAATGATAAGCAGTTTTCAGCAAGGTATTCTCTGCAAGCACTAAAATAATAGGTAACAGATAGTTTTGTGATAGGATAATTTGTAACGAGTAACAAGTAACAAAAGTAAATAAAGTGCAGCAAGGTGGCCCAATCCTTTTTGTAGCAAAGGAAAAGCCTGGACAAACTCTTATATGATGTGAAGCGCTCCCGAGGACACATGGGAATATCGTGAAGCTAGTTTTCATCACGTTCATATGATTCGCGTTTGGTACTTTGATAATTTGGTATGTGGGCGGACCGGTGCTTGGGTGCTGCCCTTACTTGGACAAGCATCCCACTTATGATTAACCTCTATTGCAAGCATCCACAACTACAACAAAAGTATTAAGGTAAACCTAACCATAGCATGGAACATATGGATCCAAATCAGCCCCTTACGAAGCAACACATAAACTAGGGTTTAAGCTTCTGTCACTCCAGCAACCCATCATCTACTTATTACTTCCCAATGCCTTCCTCTAGGCCCAAATAATGGTGAAGTGGCATGTAGTCGACGTTCACATAACACCACTAGAGGAGAGACAACATACATCTCATCAAAACATCAAACGAATACCAAATTCACATGACTACTAATAGCAAGACTTCTCCCATGTCCTCAGGAACAAACGTAACTACTCACAAAGCATATTCATGTTTATAATCAGAAGGGTATTGATATGCATATAGGATCTGAACATATGATATTCCACCAAATAAACCAACTAGCATCAACTACAAGGTTTAATTAACACTACTAGCAACCCACAGGTACCAATCCCGGACTTGGAGACAAGAATTGGATACAAGAGATGAACTAGGGTTTTGAGAGGAGATGGTGCTGGTGAAGATGTTGATGGAGATTGCCCTCTCCTGATGAGAGGAGCGTTGGTGATGGCGATGGCGATGATTTCCCCCTCCCGGAGGGAAGTTTCCCCAGCAGAACAGCTCCGCCAGAGCCCTAGATTGGTTCCGCCAAGGTTCCGCCTCGTGGCGGCGGAGTCTCGTCCGGAAAGATGGATTCTGATTTTTTTTTCCTCATCGAAAGACTCCATATAGCAGAACATGGCCACCGGAGGGCCACCAGGGGGCCCACGAGGTAGGGGCACGCACAGGGGGGTAGGGCGCGCCCCCCACCCTCGTGGGCAGGGTGTGGCCCCCTGGTGAACTTCTTGCGCTCAGTATTTTTTATATATTCTGGAAACATCTTCCGTGAAGTTTCAGGACTTTTGGAGCTGTGCAGAATAGGTCTCTAATATTTGCTCCTTTTCCAGCCCAGAATCCTAGCTGTCGGCATTCTCCCTCTTTATGTAAACCTTGTAAAATAAGAGAGTAGGCATAAGTATTGTGACATAATGCGTAGTAACAGCCCATAATGCAATAAATATCGATATAAAAGCATGATGCAAGATGGACGTATCAACTCCCCCAAGCTTAGACCTCGCTTGTCCTCAAGCTAAAGCCGAAATCGAAAAATATGTCCACATGTTTAGAGATAGAGGTGTCGATAAAAATAAAATACGGACATGAGGGCATCATGATCATTCTTAGAACAACAACTTATATAATTCTTGTCATATGATCTCTTATGCTAGAGTAACAATTCAATCACAATTTCAAGTATGAATCATAAACTTCATTGAAAACTAACAAACTATAATCTCAGTCATTGGAGCAATTGCAATTTATCATAACATAGGAAATAGTCAATATAAGAGCTTTTCAGCAAGTCCACATACTCAACTATCATATAGTCTTTCACCATTGCTAACACTCAAGCAATACTTATGGGTATGGAGTTTTAATCGGACACAGAGAAAGATAGGGGCTTATAGTTTTGCCTCCCAACGTTTTACCTCAAGGGTAATGTCAACAATAATAGTTCATGAAAACTCACATCCAATTAGCCATATATACCAGGATCCTTCCAACATGTTGTGCTTGCCAAAAGATAAAATGAAAAAAAGGAAGGGTGAAGATCACCATGACTCTTATGTAAGGTAGGAGATAAAGGTAAAAGATAGGCCCTTCGCAGAGGGAAGCAGAGGTTGTCATGCGCTTTTATGGTTGAATGCACAAAATCTTAATGCGAAAGAACGTCACTTTATATTGCCACTTGTGATATGGACCTTTATTATGCAGTCTGTCACTTTTATTTCTTCCATATCACACGATCGTATAAAGCTTATTTCCTACACACCAATCAATCATACATATTTAGAGAGCAATTTTATTGCTTGCACCGATGACAACTTACTTGAAGGATCTTACTCAATCCATAGGTAGATATGGTGGACTCTCATGGCAAAACTGGTTTAAGGGTGTTTGGAAGCAAAAGTAGTATCTCTACTTGGTGCAAAGAATTTGGCTAGCATGAGGGGGAAAGGCAAGGTCAACCATGTTGGATGATCCACGACAATATAGTTTATCTCAGATGTAAGAAAACATAACCCTTTACGTTGTCTTCCTTGTCCAATGTCAGCTCTTTAGCATGTCATATTTTAATGAGTGCTCACAATCATAAAATATGTCCAAGATATTATATTTATATGTGAAGACCTCTCTTTCTTTATTACTTCCTATTAATTGCAACGATGACCAAAACTATGTTTGTCAACTCTCAACAACTTGTATTCATCATAATTTTTCTATGTGAGCTCATTACTCTCCATAAGATCCATATGATCTCTTTGTTTCTTTTTATTTCTTTCTCTTTTCTTTTATTCACTTAAGATCATGGAAAAATAATCAAGCCCTTGACTCAACACTAACCTTTATTATATATAACTCATGGACTCGATTACATAGAAGGATCATAAAGCAAAACTCACAACTAGATCATACTAAAAACTTTTATTCTACTAGATCAAGATATTACCAAAAGGATCGAACTAAGAAAAACGGTAAAGATAAAAGTGATGGTGATATGATACTGGGGTACTCCCCCAAGCTTGGCAATTGCCAAGGGGAGTGCCCATACCCATGTGATTATGTCTCCTTTGTTGGTGAAGAAGTTGATGGTTTTGTTGATGGCGTAGGCTTGTCGTCCTTCTTCCAAGGCATAGGCTCACCATCATAGAAGGATGATTGAGTCTCCTAAAACCACAAATCTGCAGCCAAACTCATCCTCTTGAATCTATATTCATACTCCCAGTTTTGATTTTGCAGGTCATAGATCTGGGCTTGGAGGTGCTCGATTTTCTCATGAAGCTTGAAGATGGCCTCCCTAATGTCCTTGACGTCCATCTTGTGGTTGTTGGTGAACTCCGTGATCATAATGTGATTGGAATCGAGTCCACGCTCCACCATCTCCTGACACTTGAAAACTTCTTGCTCCAATGCCTCGAGCCTTGCCTCCGTGCTTCCGGTCTTCCTTGGTCCCTCAACATCGCGGATGTGCAACAACCCCTCACGCATCTCAATGGTTTGAGGGTGTTGCAGCACTTCCGCGAGGTAGGGGTTGATGAGCTTCTCGAAGAACTGGTCCTTGGGGGCACTTGAAGACGACATGATGACCTGGATCTGTCAGAAAAATAGCTCAAAACAAAGACAGGAGATTTTTGCGTGATACGGGAGTCAAAACCTCCAGGAGAATATATAATGAATTTTTACCGACCAAAATATGTGTCGTGTACGAAAAGAGAGTCCGGAGAGCACATGAGGTGCTCACGAGGTAGCGGCGCACCAAGGGGGGTAGGGCGCGCCCTCCACCCTGGTGGAGCCCTCGTGTCCTTCCCGGGCTGCTTCTATTTTTCTATTTTTCTAAATATTCCAAAACGGAGAAATATTTCCATTAGAACTGTTTTGGAGTAGGTTTACTTACCGTACCACATACCTATTCCTTTTCGGAGTCTGAAACGTTCCGGAAAGTGTCCCTTATGTATTCCTCCGGGGTTACGGTTTCAATAACATTGGTTTCAACCTTTATAGGATTACCTGATATAATGTTTAATTCTTTGACCGTTCACCACCTTCGGGTTTGTGCCTTCGAAGTTGTTGATTTTTATGGCACCGGAACGATAGACCTCCTCGATAATGTAAGGACCTTCCCATTTAGAGAGAAGTTTTCCTGCAAAAAATCTTAAACGAGAGTTGTATAGAAATACATAGTCACCTACATTAAACTCACGCTTTTGTATCCTTTTGTCATGCCATCTTTTAACTTTTTCTTTAAACAACTTGGCATTTTCATAGGCTTGGGTTCTCCATTCATCAAGTGAGCTAATATCAAATGACCTCTTCTCACCGTCAAGTTTGAAATCATAATTGAGTTCTTTAATAGCCCGATAAGCCTTATGTTCTAGTTCGAGAGGTAAGTGACATGCTTTTCCATAGTCCATTTTATACGGAGACATACCCATAGGATTTTTATATGCAGTTCTATAAGCCCATAATGCATCATCAAGTTTCTTGGACCAATTCTTTCTAGATCTATTAACAGTCTTTTGCAAAATAAATTTGAGTTCTCAATTACACAATTCTACTTGACCAGTAGACTGCGGGTGATAAGAAGATGCAATTCTATGATTAACATCATATTTAGCAAGAACGGAAAGCACCATGAATAAAATGTGAACCATCATCAGTCATTAAATATCTAGGGACTCCAAACCTTGGAAAAATAACTTCTTTAAGCATATTAATAGAGGTGTTATGATCATCACTACTAGTTGGAATAGCTTCTACCCACTTAGTAACATAATCAACAACAACTAAAATATGTGTATAGCCATTAGAGGCAGGAAAAGGTCCCATAAAATCAAAGCCCCATACATCAAATCGTTCAATAACAAGTGAATAATTCATAGGCATTTCTTGAAGTCTACTAATATTACCAATTCTATGACATTCATCACAAGATAAGACAAACTTACGGGCATCCTTGAAGAGAGTAGGACAATAAAAACCAGATTGTAATACCTTATGTGCAGTTCTATCTCCAGTGTGGTGTCCTCCATAAGCCTCGGAGTGACACTTGCATAGGATATGTTCCTGTTCATGCTCAGGTACACAACGTCTAATAACACCATCTACTCCTTCTTTATAAAGATGTGGGTCATCCCAAAAGTAATGTCTAAAATAATAGAAGAACTTTTTGTTTTGCTGGTATGTAAAGCTAGGTGGTATAAATTTAGCAATAATGTAATTAGCATAATCAGCATACCATGGAGCAGTATGAGAAGCATTTATGACATTTAATTCTTCATCAGGAAAGCTATCATCAATAGGTAGTGGGTCATCAAGAACATTTTCTAACCTAGACAAGTTGTCTGCAACAGGGTTCTCAGCTCCCTTTCTATCAATAATATGCAAATCAAATTCTTGTACCAAGAGAACCCATCTAATAAGTCTAGTTTTAGCATCTTTCTTTTCCATGAGATATTTAATAGCAGCATGATCCATGTGAATAGTTACTTTAGAATCAACAATATAAGGTCTGAACTTATCACAAGCAAATACAACTGCTAAGAATTCTTTTTCAGTAGTAGCATAATTTCTTTGAGCATTGTCTAGAGTTTTACTAGCATATTGAATAACATTTAATTTCTTATCAACTCTTTGCCCTAGAACAGAACCTATAGCATAATCACTAGCATCACACATAATTTCAAAGGGTAAATTCCAATCAGGTGGCTGAACAATAGGTGCAGAGATTAATGCTTTCTTAAGTATTTCAAATGCTTCTACGCAATCATCATCAAAAACAAATGGTATATATTTTTGTAATAAATTAGTCAGAGGCCGGAAATTTTTGAGAAGTCCTTAATGAACCTCCTATAAAACTCGGCATGACCAAGGATACTTCTTATACCTTTGATGTCCTTGGGACATGGCATCTTTTCAATAGCATCAACCTTGGCTTTATCAACCTCAATACCTCTTTCAGAAACTTTATGCCCCAAGACAATACCTTCATTAACCATAAAGTGGCACTTTTCCCAATTCAAGACAAGATTAGTTTCTTCACATCTCTGCAAAACTCGGTCAAGGTTGCTTAAGCAATCAACAAAAGAGGATCCATAGACGGAAAAATCGTCCACGAAAACCTCACAAATCTTTTCACAAAAGTCAGAGAATATAGCCATCATGCATCTTTGAAAGGTAGTAGGTGCATTACATAAACCAACAGGCATACGTCTATTAGCAAAAGTACCAAAAGGGTAAGTAAAAGTAGTCTTTGATTGATCATTGGCTGACACAGGTATTTGAGAGAAATGAGAATAACCATCTAGAAAGCAAAAATGTGTATGTTTGGATAATCTTTCTAGCATTTGATCGATAAAAGGTAAAGGGTAATGATCTTTTTTAGTAGCTTTATTTAATTTGCGGAAATCAATTACCATCCTATAACCTGTAATAATTCTTTGCGGGATCAACTCATCTTTATCATTAGGAACGACAGTAATACCTCCCTTCTTAGGGACACAATGAACAGGACTTACCCACTCACTATCAGCAACGGGATAAATTATACCTGCCTCAAGAAGCTTTAGTATTTCCTTTCTTACCACTTCCTTCATCTTAGGATTCAGCCGTCGTTGATGATCACGAACTGGTTTGGCATCTTCCTCCAAATTTATTTTGTGCTGACATAGAGTCGGACTAATGCCCTTAAGATCATCAAGAGTATATCCAATAGCAGCACGATGCTTCTTCAGAGTTTTGAATAATCTCTCTTCTTCATTCTCTGAAAGGTTAGCACTAATAATAACATGATATATCTTTTTATCATCAGGATAAGCATACTTAAGAGTATCGGGTAATGGTTTAAGCTCAAACACGGGATCACCCTTGGGAAGAGGAGGATCCCCTAGGATTTCAACAGGCAAATTGTGTTTTAGGATGGGTTACTATTTAAAGAATACTTCATCTATTTCCCTTCTTTCATTCATAAACATATCATTTTCATGGTCTAGCAAATATTATTCTAAAGGATCACTAGGAGGTGCGGCAATAGAAGCAAGACCAATAATTTTATCTTTACTAGGCAATTCCTCTTCACAGTGTTGTCTACGAAATTTAGAGAAATTTAGTTCATGAGACATATCACCTAAACCAATAGTAACAACATCCTTTTTGCAATCTATCTTAGCATTAACAGTGTTCAAGAAGGGTCTACCAAATATAATGGGACAAAAGCTATCCTGTGGGGAACCAAGAACAAGAAAATCAGCAGGATATTTAGTTTTCCCACACAAGACTTCAACATCTCTAACAATTCCAATTGGTGAAATAGTATCTCTATTGGCAAGTTTAATTATGACATCAATATCTTCTATCTCAGTAGGTGCAATATCATGCATAATTTCTTTGTATAAGTCATGAGGTATAGCACTAGCAATGGCACCCATATCACATAAGCCATGATAACAATGATCTCCTATTTTAACAAAAATAACAGGCATGCCTACCAAAGATCTAGGTTTATCTTTAGCACAAGTTTTAGCAATTCTAGCAGTCTCATCACGGAAATGAATAACATGCCCATCAATATTATCAGACAAGAGATCTTTAACAATAGCAATATTAGGTTCAATTTTAATTTGCTGAGCAGGTGTATAAGTTCTAATATTGCTTTTATGAACCACAGTTGAAGCTTTAGCATGATCCTTTATCCTAACAGGAAAAGGTGGTTTCTCAACATAAGCAATAGGAATAATAGGATCATTATAAGTGACAGTATTTTCTTCAACTTTAATAGGTGCAACTACTTTTACTTCTATGGGAGGATGATATTTAAACCACTTTTCCCTAGAGAGATCAACATGAGTAGCAAAAGATTCATAGAAAGAAGCTACTATCTCAGAGTCAAGTCCATATTTAGTGCTAAATTTACGGAAAACATCGGTATCCATAAAATATTTAACACAACCAAATTTAGGTGTCATACCTGAATCCTTACCTTCATCGAGGTCCCAATCTTCAGAGTTGCGTTTAATTCTTTCCAATAAATCCCATTTGAATTCAATAGTCTTCGTCATAAAAGAGCCAGCACAAGAAGTATCGAGCATGGTGCGATTGTTATCAGAAAGCTGAGCATATAAATTTGAATAATCATTTCTCTTGAGAGCTCATTATTGGGGCATGAATATAACATTGATTTAAGCCTACCCCAAGCTTTAGCGATGCTTTCTCCTTCGCGAGGCCAAAAATTATATATATAATTGTGATCACGATGAACAAGATGCATAGGATAAAACTTCTGATGAAATTCCAATTTCAATCTTTGTAGTTCCATGACCATGTATCATCACATAGCCTATACCATGTCAATGCATCTTCCTTCAAAGATAAAGGGAAGACCTTCTTCTTAATAACATCTCCGGGTACACCTGCAAGCTTAAATAATCCACAAACTTCATCCACATATATTAGGTGCTCATCAGGATGAATTGTTCCGTCTCCTGCAAAAGGATTAGCTAGTAGTTTTTCTATCATACCCGAAGGAATTTCAAAGCAGACATTTTCATTTTCAATAGGTTGAGGAGCAACTCTTTGCTCTACTGGTCGGGGTGAAGATACCCCGAACAAGCCCCTCAAATGATTACATTCCATAGTAACAAGTGACAGTAAATTTCAGCATACTATATAAAATTTTTCCTTACCAAATTCCACCTACCAAAGGCGCTTCACTCCCCGGCAACGGCGCCAGGAAAGAGTCTTGATGACCCACAAGTATAGGGGATCTATCATAGTCCTTTCGATAAGTAAGAGTGTCGAACCCAACGAGGAGCAGAAGGAAATGATAAGCGGTTTTCAGCAAGGTATTCTCTGCAAGCACTGAAATAATAGGTAACAGATAGTTTGGTGATAGGATAATTTGTAACGAGTAACAAGTAACAAAAGTAAATAAAGTGCAGCAAGGTGGCCCAATCCTTTTTGTAGCAAAGGACAAGCCTGGACAAACTCTTATATGATGTAAAGCGCTCCCGAGGACACATGGGAATATCGTGAAGCTAGTTTTCATCACGTTCATATGTTTCGCGTTCGATACTTTGATAATTTGGTATGTGGTGGACCGGTGCTTGTGTGCTGCCCTTACTTGGACAAGCATCCCACTTATGATTAACCTCTATTGCAAGCATCCGCAACTACAACAAAAGTATTAAGGTAAACCTAACCATAGCATGAAACATATGGATCCAAATCAGCCCCTTACGAAGCAATGCATAAACTAGGGTTTAAGCTTCTGTCACTCTAGCAACCCATCATCTACTTATTACTTCCCAATGCCTTCCTCTAGGCCCAAATAATGGTGAAGTGTCATATAGTCGATGTTCACATAACACCACTAGAGGAGAGACAACATACATCTCATCAAAATATCGAATGAATACCAAATTCACATGACTACTAATAGCAAGACTTCTCCAATGTCCTCAGGAACAAATGTAACTACTCACAAAGCATATTCATGTTCATAATTAGAGGGGTATAAATATGCATATAGGATCTGAACATATGATCTTCCACCAAATAAACCAACTAGCATCAACTACAAGGAGTAATTAACACTACTAGCAACCCACAGGTACCAATCCCGGACTTGGAGACAAGAATTGGATACAAGAGATGAACTAGGGTTTTGAGAGGAGATGGTGCTGGTGAAGATATTGATGGAGATTGCCCTCTCCCGATGAGAGGAGCATTGGTGATGACGATGGCGATGATTTCCCCCTCCCGGAGGGAGGTTTCCCCGGCAGAACAGCTCTGCCAGAGCCCTATATTGGTTGCACCAAGGTTCCGCCTCGTGGCTGCGGAGTCTCGTCCAGAAAGATGGCTTCTGATTTTTCCCTCATTGAAAGACTCCATATAGCAGAAGATGGCCATCGGAGGGCCACTAGGGGGCCCACGAGGTAGGGGGCGCGCCCAGGGGGGTAGGGCGCGCGCCCCACCCTCATGGCGACGACACAGTGGAACTCTCAATGAAAGCACCAATGTCGGTGTCAAAACTGGCGGATCTCGGGTAGGGGGTCCCGAACTGTGTGTCAAAGGCGGATGGTAACAGGAGGCAGGGGACACGATGTTTACCCAGGTCTGGGACCTCTTGATGGAAGTAATACCCTACGTCCTGCTTGATTGTTCTTGATGATATGAATATTACAGGAGTTGATCTACCACGAGATCGTAGAGGCTAAACCCTAGAAGCTAGCCTATGGTATGATTGTATATTGTCCTACGGACTAAACCCTCCGGTTTATATAGACACCGGAGGGGGCTATGGTTACACAGAGTCGGTTACAAGGGAGGAGATCTACATATCCGTATTGCCTAGCTTGCCTTCCACGCCAAGGAGAGTCCCATCCGGACACGGGACGAAGTCTTCAATCTTGTATCTTCATAGTCCAACAGTCCGGCCAAAGGATATAGTACGGCTGTCCGGCGACCCCCTAATCCAGGACTCCCTCAATGAGCCATACCCTTCGCATCTTCCTATCTTAAGGAAAGGACATGGGGAAGGGTGCGATTCTTAAGAAAATTACGGTTTCACATTAACAGTTGCAGTCCCACTACCCCATGACCCGCGGTAATTATGTGAAGTGGATGTTGGATTGACTGATCATCATGGCAAACCGTTGCACGCGTAGTGCTCTCTCGCCGCATGTCCGTGCATAGTTTGGGGCCTAAGCCAACATGCCCAGCGACATGTATGGCTCAGGCCCGGGGGCTTTAGTCGGGGTACACATATGGCTCTCCCCTGACTTGTGCATGGACAGCAAACCACCGGCCTAGCAGCTTACAACATCCAAGACGATACCAAGTCAAGCTGATGGAGCAAGATACCACTAAGGAAAAACCTCCCTTGTCGAGCAGGCGAGCCTGGCGAGGTCGAGGTTGCCTCAAAGACAAGTCTCAAGGCAAGCTTGCCGGGGACGCCAATGGCGGCCTACCCCGCCGAGGCTCCACCGCTCCACCTCACAGCAACGCAAGTCATCAATCGGAACGGTGTCGAGCCCACAAGTGACTAATTGGCCGTTATTCGACACATGGCAGCCACTTCCAAAGGAAATCGCCTCCAAATGACACCCGTCTAGAGAAGTGTCAAGCAGACAGACAAGAAGGTGGCCGAACGGCCCGACAAGCCTTGTCGGGCACGCCACGATGTGACACTAAGCAGCGCATTTAATGCGCTCTGCTCTTCCTGCAGAGTTAGGTATGATAGCACTGTTGCTATCTAATTAGTACACAATGACTGATTTGCCATTGTGGTGACCCCTTGATCTCTAAAAGGAGGGCCATGGCAACCTTAGAAAGGATTCGGACCCTTGTACACTCATACACGCGTATCTGCTCTCACCCTGAGGCAACCCTACCGGGCTAGAGCACTATGTCTCCACCACGGTCCTCTCATCAATCCTCGAAAGCATAAGTAGGGTTTTACACCTTGCGGTGGCCTGAACCTGGGTAAACTGCCTGTGTGATCGCTGTAGTGCTGCCTCTGCACCCTCCGATCTTTGTGCAATGTGCTCTTCTCCCTTGCCGAACCACAAGGGGCCGATGGCCCCATAGGTGGCCATGGTTTCCCACGATAGAAGAAGGCAACACATCTTGGAGATAGCAATACAACTCCAAAGTCATGTCTTGATGTAGTGTTGAAGTTACTCGCTAATAGCAGTGACACAAGCTTGATGAAGTCACCACCTGAATCTGTAACACTTCTTCAGTATCAACTTCAAGTCGTAAGACATGGTTTAGCTGAACCCCTGGTTGAACTCCAATCTCTATGGAAGATCAACAAGAAGTCTGGTGCATCCATTGATGCTATGCAACAAGAATTGGATGATATAAGCATCAAACAAGCGCAGTCTCATCAGCTTGCGGTGCAGCTCCTGAGTAGGGCTGACCTTTCTTGAATTCTTTTGAAGTGTTGTCGGTTTTGTATATTATTTTGTTGGCGTGTTTATTTACACTCGTGGTGATATTTGATGCCCATTATATGTAATCTTCTGTCTGCTTGTGCTTTGTTATCGCTAGTGGCGAACTTTGATGCCCAATGGATGTAATAAGTCGTAATTTCTTTATTGTATAGTCTAGGTTTTCTGTTATTCATGATGTGCAATTATTTTATTGTATATATATCTTGTCTTCGCTCTATGAAAAGTAAACGGTCCAAAATGTAAAATTACGGTACATAATCGGGCCGGCTTGCAAATCAATATATATGGGCTACACCGTGGGTAGTTTTGGGCCTTTAATAGACCGAGTAAACTGCCGGCCCTTGGTTGGCAAGAAAATTCAATGGGCTTTTGGTAGGCTGAAAAGTAGATTGGGCCTAAAATGTGCCGAACAGCTCACAGACCGACAGAAGGATGAAATAGACACCGGCCCATGATTGTGCCAATCACATCACGGGCCATTAACAGGCACAAAAATTTGTCGGCCCTTGTTTGGCCCAATTACATTATAGGCTATGAGCAGGCCGGATGCAAAGCGGGCCATAATTAGGCCCAACTATATGATGGGCTTTTAACAGGCCAAAATAAATATAGGGTCGAAATGTTAAACGGGCCTTTAACAGGCCGAAACTAATATCAAGCTGTACTACTAAATGGGCCTTTAGCAAACCGAAATCCTAACCAGGTCTCAAGTAGGCCCAAAAGCACAATGTCCTGTTGATGGACCGAATCTAATATGGGCCATAATTTATCCCAAAGAATGAAAGGCTCTTAAAGGGCCGGATCTGATATGGGCTGTCATTTGTCCCAAAACTTGACCGAGTTCTAACGGACC
The DNA here is from genome assembly GCF_002162155.2 of Triticum dicoccoides. Classification (NCBI taxonomy): domain Eukaryota; kingdom Viridiplantae; phylum Streptophyta; class Magnoliopsida; order Poales; family Poaceae; genus Triticum; species Triticum dicoccoides. The sequence goes on along the minus strand of NC_041382.1, from coordinate 146,886,081 downwards.
GGATCTGATATGGGCCGTAATATGGCCCAGAAAGTGGTAGGCTATTAACGGGTCGAATCTCGTATGGGCCCTTATTTGGCCCAGATCGTGGAAGGCTCTTAACGGATCGGATCGAATATTGGCCGGAATTTGGCCAAAATCATGGCAGCCTGTTAACGGGCCAGCCCACTAGTGTCAGCAAAATCTTATGGGCCTTTAGCTGGGCCGGCCCATTTAATCTTTATGGGCCACTTTTGAGTCGGTCCACGTGTTAACATATCATAGGCGCATCTCGCCCATTGGATGAGTGACATCTGTGCCAACACGGAGCTGACATGTGTTTCCGTCAGCTAATGAGAATTTTACACGTGGAAAATCGCCATTCGTTGTGGCTATTAGCGGGTCATCGAATCCAAAACCAGACCCGATAGCTTAACGGCGACCCGTTATGGTGGATGCCATGTGTCAGTTACCCTTGACGAAAGCACTTCCATGATGCGGCATTTATCGTCATGGAAGTGGGCACTTCTGTGATGATAATTTTGGTATTATCATGGAACACTTCTACGACGGCACATGTATGACTATCTTGATTCTGTCATAAAATTGTCATGGATGTACATGCATGACAGAAAATGTGACCTAATGTGACAAACACGTATCATCACGGAAGTGTTTTTTTGTAGTGCCAGGGGTCAGTATGTAGGCAGGGTGGTCCAACTGATCAAAGTTTATGGGCGTCTTGGCCCAATCCAAATACTTGGTGACTTTGGTCATCACCTTGTTCACTTATCGGTTGATAACTTTCATATTTTCTTACACTTGGGGTCAGCAAAGATCATCAAGACTTTTTCCTCTAGAAGGCCTCTTTTCCCTATCGCTATCATCTTGATCTTTACGGTGTGACAGGTCCTCTCTCACGAACTTTTTCAACAACTTACACTCCCGAGTGGTGTGCTTGGCAAAATAACATTTCCATCCTCATCTTTCTTCTTTCTGTGAATCCTTTGCTACTCATGTTGATCTCCCTAAGGAGAAGTGGTTTAAATATAATCCCCCATTGAAGTAAAAGTATTTGAACCTATTGATAACCCACAAGTATAGGGGATCAATTGTAGCCTCTTTCGATAAGTAAGAGTGTCGAACCCAATGAGGAGCTAAAGGTAGAACAAATATCCCCTCAAGTTCTATCGACCACCAATACAACTCTACGTATTCTTAACGTTTGCTTTACCTAGAACAAGTATGAAACTAGAAGTACTTTGTAGGTGTTTTTGGATAGGTTTGCAAGAGTATAAAGTGCACATAAATAAAAAGTAGGGGCTGTTTTAGGTAAGAAGCAATAAAGTTAGTTTGGCGAGTGTGGAAAAGTGGTGGTAGGAGTTGCGAAATTGTCCCTAAGCAATTGACTACTTTACTAGACCGATAACAAGTTTTATGTGGGAGAGGCCACTACTAGCATGTTATCCCTGACTTGGAATTCTATGCACTTATGATTGGAACTATTAGCAAGCATCCGCAACTACTAACGTTCATTAAGGTAAAACCCAACCATAGCATTAAGATATATTGGCCCCCCTTCAATCCCGTATGCATCAATTTATATGCTAGGTTGAAGCTTCTGTCACTCTTGCCCTCCAATACATAGTCCTATCAACACACAACTAACCCTATGGTGTGATCCATGCGCGCGCTCATATGATGGGAACCAAAGGACAGCAACATAACGACAAGCAAATTAAATCAATCATAGCAATTCACCAACCACCGATAGGACAACGAAAATCTACTCAGACATCATAGGATGACAACACATCATTGGATAATAATATGAAGCATAAAGCACCATGTTCAAGTAGAGGGTACAGCGGGTTGCGGGAGAGTTTACCACTGTAGATAGAGGGGAGAAGTGATGGAGGTGTTGGTGAAGATGACGGAGGTGTTGGTGTAGATTGCGGTGATGATGATGGCCCCCGGCGGCGTTCCGGCGCCACCGGAAGCAAGGGGAGAGAGCCCCCCCTTCTTCTTATTCCTTGACCTTCTCCCTAGATGGGAGAAGGATTTCCCCTCTGGTCCATGGTCTCCATGGCATGGGAGGGGCGAGAGCCCCTCCGAGATTGAATTTCTCTCTCTGTCTCTCTCTATTTCTGCGTTCTCAGATTCTGCCCTTTCACCGTTTCTTATATTCCCAGAGATCCGTAACTTCGATTGGGCTGAAATTTTAACACGATCTCTATCCGGATATTAGCTTTCTTGCGGCGAAAGAATGGCATCAACCGCCTTACGGGGTGGCCACGAGGGCCCAGGGCGCGCCTGACCCCCTGGGACGTGCCCCCCTGCCTCGTGGCCCCCTCGGGCATCATCTCACATTGATTTGTCTTCCCAAAAATCACATATATTCCAAAAAAAATCTCCGTCAGTTTTTATCCCGTTTGGACTCTGTCTGATATGGATTTACTACAAAACAAAAAACATGCAACAAACAGGAACTGGCACTGGGCACTGGATCAATATGTTAGTCCCAAAAATAGTATAAAAAGTTGCCAAAAGTATATAAAGTTGTAGAATTTTGGCATGGAACAATAAAAAATTATAGACACGATGGAGACGTATCAGCATCCCCAAGCTTAATTCCTGCTCATCCTCGAGTAGGTAAATGATAAAAAAAGATAATTTTTGATGTGGAATGCTACCTAGCATAATCTTGATCATGTAATCTAATCATGGCATGAATATTAAGACACAAGTGGTTCAAAGCAATAGTCTATCATTTGACATTAAGTAAATAATATGTCAAGCATACTAACCAAGCAATTATGTCTTATCTAAATAACATAGCCAAAGAAAGCTCATCCCTACAAAATCATATAGTCTGGCTATGCTCCATCTTCACCACACAAAGCATTCAAATCATGCACAACCCCGATGACAAGCCGAGCAATTGGTTCATACTTTTTAACGCGCAGCCTTTTCAACCCTCACGCAATACATGAGCGCAAGCCATGGACATAGCACTATGGGTGGAATAGAATATGATGGTGGAGGTTGTGTGGAGAAGACAAAAAAGGAGAAAGTCTCACATCGACGCGGCTAATCAACGGGCTATGGAGATGCCGATCAATTGATGTCAATGTGAGGAGTAGGGATTGCCATGCAACGGATGCACTAAGAGCTATAAGTGTATGAAAGCTCAAACTGGAAACTAAGTGGGTGTGCATCCAACTTGCTTGCTCATGAAGACCTTGGGCATTTGAGGAAGCCCATCTTCGGAATATACAAGCCAAGTTCTATAATGAAAATTCCCACTAGTATATAAAGGTGATAACTCAAGAGACTCTCTATATGAAGAACATGGTGCTACTCTGAAGCACAAGTGTGGTAAAAGGACAGTAACATTGCCCCTTCTCTCTTTTCTCTCTTTTTTTGTTTTTTTCTTTTCTCTCTTTTTTTGGTGGGCTTCTTTGGCCTCTTTTTTATCTGGGCTTCTTTGGCCTCTTTTATTTATTTTTAAAGTCCAGAGTCTCATCCCGGCTTGTGGGGGAATCATAGTCTCCATCATCCTTTCCTCACATGGGACAATGCTCTAATAATGATGATCATCACACTTTTATTTACTTACAACTCGATACTAGAACAACATATGACTCTATATGAATGCCTCCGACGGTGTACCGGGATGTGCAATGATCTAGCGTAGCAATGACATCAAAAAATGGACAAGCCATGAAAACATCATGCTAGCTATCTTATGATCATGCAAAGCAATATGACAATAAATGCTCAAATCATATATATGATGATGATGATGGAAGTTGCATGGCAATATATCTCGGAATGGCTATGGAAATGCCATGATAGGTAGGTATGGTGGCTGTTTTGAGGAAGATATAAGGAGTCTTATGTGTGATAGAGCATATCATATCACGGGGTTTGGATGCACCGGCGAAGTTTGCACCAATTCTCGAGGTGAGAAAGGGAAATGCACGGTACCGAAGAGGCTAGCAATGATGGAAGGGTGAGAGTGCGTATAATCCATGGACTCACATTAGTCATAAATAACTCATATACTTATTGCAAAAGTTTATTAGACCTCGAAGCAAAGTACTACTACGCATGCCCCTAGAGGGATAGATTGATAGGAAAAGACCATCGCTCGTCCCCGATTGCCACTCATAAGGAAGACAATCAATAAATACCTCATGCTCCAACTTCGTTACATAACGATTCACCATACGTGCATGCTACGGGACTTGCAAACCTCAACACAAGTATTTCTCAATTTCACAAGTAATCAACTAGCACGACTCTAATATCACCACCTTTATATTGCAAAACTATTGCAAGGAATCAAACATATCATATTCAGTGATCTACAAGTTTTATGTAGGACTTTATGACTAACCATGTGAATGACCAATTCCTGTCAACTCTCTAAATGGATATAAGTGAAGGAAGAGAGTTTAATTCTTTCTACAAAAGATATGACCACGCTCTAACAAATATAAGTGAAGCAAAAGAGCATTCTACAAATGGTGGTTTTCTATGTGAAGAGAAAGAGGCAATCCAAACTTCAAATGATAGAAGCGAAGCACATGAAGCATTCTATAAAGCCATACTCAAAAGATTTAAGTGAAGTGCAATGAGCATTCTATAAATCAACCAAGGACTATCTCATACCAGCACGGTGCATAAAAGAAAAGTGAAAACTAAATGCAAAATACACTCCAAGATTGCACATATCGCATGAACGAAACGAATCCGAAAACATACCGATACTTGTTGAAGAAAGATGGGATGCCTTCCGGGGCATCCCCAAGCTTAGACGCTTGAGTCTCCTTTAATATTTATTTGGGGTGCCTTGGGCATCCCCAAACTTGAGCTTTTGACTATCCTCCTTCTACTCACATCGAGACCTCCTCGATCTTCGAACACTTCATCCACACAAAACTCAACAGAAAACTCCGTAAGATCCGTTAGTATAATAAAGCAAATCACTACTCTAAGTACTGTTGCAAACCAATTCATATTTTTTTTTGCATTATAGCTACTGTAATATAACTTTTCCATGGCTTAATCCACTGATATAAATCGATGGTTTCATCAAAACAAGCAAACTATGCATCAAAAACAGAATCTGTCTAAAGCAGAACAGTCTGTAATAATCTGAACATTCACCATACCTATCGTACTCCAAAAATTCTACCAAAATTAGGAGAAATAAAAAATTTGTATAGAAAGACATTGCAGAAAGTTTCAGAACCATTTAACGTTCCAGCAAAAAATGTAAAATCGCGCACTTCAGCCAAAGTTTCTGTCCTGCACCGTACAAACCAACAAGTAATCTAAAACATCCTAAAGGAACATCTTGGCACATTATTTTATTTTTAAACTTTATAAAAGAACACAACAGCAATAAATGACTCTCTAAAACTTCTGGGTTGTCTCCCTGGCAGCGCTTTCTTTTAAGCCATTAAGCTAGGCATATACTTAGAGTAGTGCTCAAGTAATGGATCCACCCGGATCCCAAGGTATATCAAAGCCAATTTGAATCAACAATGATTTGTAATTTAGTAGTGAGCACAAAGTAACATATATCAAGCAATGGTGAAGTCTAACTCTCTTCCTATGCATCGGCATGTCATAAAAGAACAATTCATGCACACATAGTAAAGGCCAATGCATAGTATAAACAGTTTCTTGCAATTTTTTCATGTTGGAAACATAAAGAGGCGGAGATGTAGTTCCTCTCTCATAATAATTGCAAGTAGGAGTAGCAAAAACATGCATATTATATCTATCAAAATCATCATGTGTAATAGTAAGACGCAACCCATCAATATAATCCTTAATAAGGGTAAGCTTCTCCGATATAGTGTAGTTGGAAGAATTCAAAAAGATAATAGGACTATCATGCGTGGGTGCAATAGCAAAAATTTCATGTTTAACATAAGGAACTATAGCAAGTTCATCTCCATAAGCATAATTCATATTGGCATCTTGGCCACAAGCATAGCAAGCATCATCAAAAAGGGATATTTCAAGATAATCAACGGGATCATAACAGTCATCATAGCAATCATCCTTCGGTAAGCACGAAGGGAAATTAAACAATGTATGAGTTCAAGAGTTACTCTCATTAGAAGGTGGGAACGGGTGATCAATCCTCTCTTCCTCCTTTTGTTCTTCGCTCTCCTCCTCATCTTTTTCATCCAATGAGCTCACAGTTTCATCAATTTCTTCTTCCATAGACTCCTGCAAAATATTAATCTCTTCTTGGACAGCGGAGACTCTCTCAATAAAATCATCAATATCGGAATTGAATTCATAATTATCATAGCAATATTTAAGGATAGCTAAATTTTCAGGGCTATAAACTGAATCATCAAAATTTTCACACTCTTTAAACAAAGATTCAATTTCATAAGCACCCATAAAAGCAACAAATTCTTCTATTTGTCCCACATCATAGTAATCATATATACCATTAGCATAAGAAGCCAAGGTTTTATCATCATTAAATTTGCATGAAAACGAAAGGTGTGGAGCCTTCATCCTAGAGCAACAAGTATAGTCATATCTCAAGCATAGTTCCCGAGCATACCAATGCAACCTATGAATTTGATCCCATAATAGTTTCCCTTTTTGAGTCAAGCGATAATCCCTAAAGTATTCACGTTGATCCAACGTGTCTCCCATTACATAATTGAATGGGGTTTTCTCAGGATTATCAAAGTAGTACATAATATTTTTCACATAACCATCATCGAGGGTTTTAGGAGGTTCCCCATCTCCATTAGTAGCAGGTACACCTAATTTTTTGGTATTTCATATTCCATATCCATAACTAAAGATAGAGAACAACTTAGAACAGCAAATAAAAATTACTTAGTGATAAAGCAAACAAGCACACACGAGAATATTCACCCCACGCTATAACTCCCCGGCAACGGCGCCAGAAAAAGGTCTTGATAACCCACAAGTATAGGGGATCAATTGTAGCCTCTTTCGATAAGTAAGAGTGTTGAACCCAACGAGGAGCTAAAGGTAGAACAAATATTCCCTCAAGTTCTATGGACCACCGATACAACTCTACATACGCTTAACATTCGCTTTACCTAGAACAAGTATGAAACTAGAAGTACTTTGTAGGTGTTTTTGGATAGGTTTGCAAGAGTATAAAGTGCACATAAATAAAAAGTAGGGGCTGTTTTAGGTAAGAAGCAATAAAGTTAGTTTGGCGAGTGTGGAAAAGTGGTGGTAGGAGTTGCGAAATTGTCCCTAAGCAATTGACTACTTTACTAGACCGATAACAAGTTTTATGTGGGAGAGGCCACTACTAGCATGTTATCCCTGACTTGGAATTCTATGAACTTATGATTGGAACTATTAGCAAGCATCCGCAACTACTAAAGTACATTAAGGTAAAACCCAACCATAGCATTAAGATATATTGGTCCCCCTTCAATCCCGTATGCATCATTTTCTATGCTAGGTTGAAGCTTCTGTCACTCTTGCCCTCCAATACATAGTCCTATCAACATACAACTAACCCTATGGTGTGATCCACGTGCGCGCTCATATGATGGGCACCAAAGGATAGCAACATAATGACAAGAAAATTAAATCGACCATAGCAATTCACCAACCACCCATAGGACAATGAAAATCTACTAAAACATCATAGGATGGCAACACATCATTGGATAATAATATGAAGCATAAAGCACCATGTTCAAGTAGAGGTTACAGCGGGTTGCGGGAGAGTGGACCGCTGTAGATAGAGGGGGGAAGGTGATGGAGATGTTGGTGAAGATGGCAGAGGTTTTGGTGTAGATTGCAGTGATGATGATGGCCCCCGGCGGCGTTCCGGCGCCACCGGAAGCAAGGGGGAGAGAGCCCCCCTTCTTCTTCTTCTTCCTTGACCTTCTCCCTAGATGGGAGAAGGGTTTCCCCTCTGGTCCATGGTCTCCATGGCGTGGGAGGGGCGAGAGCCCCTCCGAGATTGGATCTGTCTCTCTGTCTCTCTCTATTTCTGCATTCTTAGATTTTGCCCTTTCACTGTTTCTTATATTCCCGGAGATCTTTAACTCCGATTGGGCTGAAATTTTAACACGATCTCTATCCGGATATTAGCTTTCTTGCGGCGAAAGAAGGGCATCAAACGCCTTACGGGGTGGCCACGAGGGCCCAGGGCGCGCCCCCTGCCTCATGGCCCCCTGGGGCATCGTCTCGCGTTGATTTTTTCTTCCAAAAAATCACATATATTCCAAAAAAATCTCCATCGGTTTTTATCCCATTTGGACTCCGTTTGATATGGATTTACTGCAAAACAAAAAACATGCAACAAACAGGAACTGGCACTGGGCACTGGATCAATATGTTAGTCCCAAAAATAGTATAAAAAGTTGCCAAAAGTATATAAAAGTTGTAGAATATTGGCATGGAACAATCAAAAATTATAGATACGACGGAGACGTATCACCTATTAAAGTTGAATAAAATACTATCACTTATAATGATCCTATTGTTCCTACTACTTATATTGAGAAACCACCTTTCCCAGTTAGAATAAAGGATCATGCTAAAGCTTCAACTGTGGTTCATAAGAGTAATACTAGAACACCTACTCCCTCTGAGCAAATTAAAGTTGAACCTATTATTGCTATGGTTAAAGATCTCTTGGCCGATAATATTGATGGGCATGTTATTTACTTCTGTGATGAAGCTGCTAGAATTGCTAGGCCCGGTACTAAAAATAAACATAGACATGTTGTAGGCATGCCTGTTATTTCTGTTGAAATAGGAGATCATTGCTATCATGGCTTGTGTGATATGGGTGCTAGTGCAAGTGCAATACCCCATTCCTTATATAAAGAAATTATGCATGATATTGCACCTACTGACATAGAAGAGATAGATGTTACAATTAAGCTTGCCAATAGAGATAGTATTTCACCAGTTGGGATTGTTAGAGATGTTGAAGTCTTGTGTGGGAAATTTAAATATCCTATTGATTTTCTTGTTCTTGGTTCCCCACAAGATAAGTTTTGTCCCATTATATTTGGTAGACCCTTCTTGAATATTGTTAATGCTAAGATAGAATGCAATAAGGATATTGTTTCTGTTGGTTTAGGGGATATGTCTCATGAATTTAACTTTGCTAAATTTCATAGACAACCCCATGATAAAGAATTGCCTAGTAAAGATGAAATTATTGGTCTTGCTTCTATTGTTGTGCCTCCTAGTGATCCTTTAGAACAGTATTTGCTAGACCATGAAAATGATATGTTTATGAATGAAAGAAGGGAAATAGATGAAGTATTCTTTAAATAGGGACCTATTTTGAAACACAACTTTCCTGTTGAAATTCTAGGGGATCCTCCTCCACCCAAGGGTGACCCCGTGTATGAGCTTAAACCTTTACCTGATACTCTTAAATATGCTTACTTGATGAGAAAGAGATATATCCTGTTATTATTAGTGCTAACCTTTCAGAGCATGAAGAAAAGAAATTATTGAAAACTCTGAAGAAGCACCGTGCTGCTATTGGATATACTCTTGATGATCTTAAGGGCATTAGTCCCACTCTATGCCAACACAAAATGAAATTGGAGAAAGACGCGAAACTGGTTGTCGATCACCAACGACGGTTAAATCCTAAGATGAAAGAAGTGGTAAGAAAAGAAATACTAAAGCTTCTGGAGGCAGGGTTTTTTATCCCGTTGCTAATAGTCAATGGGTAAGTCATGTCTATTGTCTCCCTAAGAAGGGAGGTATTACTGTTGTTCCTAATGATAAAGATGAATTGATCCCACAAAGAATTGGTACAGGTTATAGAATGGTAATTGATTTCCGCAAATTAAATAAAGCTACTAAAAAGATCATTACCCTTTACCTTTTATTGATCAAATGCTAGAAAGACTATCCAAACATACACATTTTTGCTTTCTAGATGGTTATTCTGGTTTCTCTCAAATACCTGTGTCAAAAGAGGATCATGAAAAGACAACTTTTACTTGTCGTACCTTTTCTTATAGACGTATGCCTTTTGGTTTATGCAATGCACCTGCTACTTTTCAAAGATGTATAACTGATATATTCTCTGACTTTTGGGAAAAGATTGTTGAGGTTTTCAAGGATGATTTCTCCGTTTACGGAACTTCTTTTGATGATTGCTTAAGCAACCTTGATCGAGTTTTGCAGAGATGTGAAGAAACTAATCTTGTCTTGAATTGGGAGAAGTGCCACTTTATGGTTAATGAAGGTATTGTCTTGGGGCATAAAATTTCTGAAAGAGGTATTGAAGTTGATAAAGCTAAAGTTGATGCTATTGAAGGACAATAAAGGTATCAGAAGTTTCCTTGGTCATGCCGGTTTTTATAGGAGGTTCATTAAGGACTTCTCTAAAATTTCTCGGCCTCTGACTAATCTCTTACAAAAAGATGTTCCTTTTGTTTTTGATGATGACTGTGTAGAAGCATTTGAAATACTTAAGAAAGCTTTGATTTCTGCACCTATTGTTCAGCCTCCTGATTGGAATTTACCATTTGAAATCATGTGTGATGCTAGTGATTATGTTGTAGGGGTTGTTCTAGGACAAGGAGTTGATAAGAAATTAAATGTTATTCAATATGCTAGTAAAACTCTAGACAGTGCTCAAAGAAATTATGCTACTACTGAAAAAAGAATTTTTAGCAGTTGTATTTGCTTGTGATAAGTTCAGACCTTATATTGTTGATTCTAAAGTAACTGTTCACACTGATCATGCTTCTATTAAATATCTTATGGAAAAGAAAGATGCTAAACCTAGACTTATTAGATGGGTTCTCTTGCTACAAGAATTTGATTTGCATATCATTGATAGAAAGGGAGCTGAGAACCCCGTTGCAGACAACTTGTCTAGGTTAGAGAATGTTCTTGATGACCCACTACCTATTGATGATAGCTTTCCTGATGAACATTTAGTTGTGATAAATACTTCTCGTATTGCTCCATGGTATGCTGATTATGTTAATTATATTGTTGCTAAGTTTATACCACCTAGTTTCACTACCAGCAAAAGAAAAAGTTATTCTATGATTTAAGACATAACTTCTAGGATGACCCACACCTTTATAAAGAAGGATTAGATGGTGTTATTAGATGTTGTGTACCTGAGCATGAACAGGAACAGATCCTACGCAAGTGTCACTCCAAGGCTTATGGAGGACACCATGCTGGAGATAGAACTACACATAAGGTACTGCAATCTGATTTTTATTGGCCTACTCTCTTCAAGGATGCCTGGGGGAGTCCTGTATTAGGGGGTCTCCGGACAGCCGGACTATATCCTTTGGCCGGACTGTTGGACTATGAAGATACGAGATTGAAGACTTCGTCCCGTGTCCGGATGGGACTCTACTTGGCGTGGAAGGCAAGCTAGGAAATACGGATATGCATATCTCCTCCTTTGTAACCGACCTTGTGTAACCCTAGCCTCCTCCGGTGTCTATATAAACCAGAGGGTTTTAGTCCGTAGGACAACATATAATCATACCATAGGCTAGCTTCTAGGGTTTAGTCTCTCCGATCTCATGGTAGATCAACTCTTGTACTACTCATATTATCAAGATTAATCAAGCAGGACGTAGGGTTTTACCTCCATCAAGAGGGCCCGAACCTGGGTAAAACATCGTGTCCCCTGCCTCCTGTTACCATCCGCCTTAGACGCATAGTTCGGGACCCCCTACCCGAGATCCGCCGGTTTTGACACCAACATTGGTGCTTTCATTGAGAGTTCCTCTGTGTCGTCACCGTTAGGCTTGATGGCTCCTTCGATCATCGATAGCGATGCATTCTAGGGTGAGACTTTTCTCCCCGGACAGATCTTTGTATTCGGCGGCTTCGCACTGCGGGCCAACTCGCTTGGCCATCTGGAGCAGATCGAGAGTTACGCCCCTGGCCACCAGGTCAGGTTTGGAAGCTTAAACTACACGGCCGACATCCGCGGAGACTTGATCTTCGACGGATTCGAGCCCCTGCCGAGTGCGCCGCACGGTCATGATGAGCATGATTTAGCTCTGCCATCGGACAGTGTTCAGGAGACCGCACCAGCAACCGCTCTGACCCTCAATTCGGAGCCAATTGCGCCATCCATGGACGGGTGGATAGACCCCACCACGGAGGCCGTATTCTCAGCGGCGATCGAGCCGAGTATCGACCTTACCCTTCACGGGAGCCGTGACACCGAACTACAAGATTCTTCCCCGGCCACGGACTCCGAACCGCCTGCGCCCGTGCCTATCGAACCTGACTGGGCGCCGATCATGGAGTTCACCTCCACGGATATCTTTCAGCACTCACCCTTCGGCAACATACTGAACTCATTAAGGTCTCTCTCCCTGTTAGGAGAGTCCAGGCCGAACTATATTCGGCAGGATTGGGATGCCGATGACGAAGAAATTCGCTGCCCACCCACCACCCACTTAGTAGCCACTGTCGACGATTTGACCGACATGCTCGACTTCAACTCCGAAGACATCGACGGTATGGACGACAATGCAGGAGACGAACAGGAACCACTGCCCACAGGGCACTGGACGCCCACTTCATCATATGATGTATACATGGTGGACACACCCAAGGAAAACGACGACGAGGAACGGAAGGACGCAGCGAAGGGTTGTTTCGTCGAGAAGCAGTCAAAGCGGCGGCATAAGCGCCGCTCCAAATCCTGCCTCGGTAGAAAAAGCGATCATATAGACCCAGCGATAGAGCAGGGTGAACCATCGCCCGACCACGGCAACACGGAGAATCAAACCGAACAACCCGACTCCGTCGAAGATAACAGTCTGGACGACATCACACCGCACAGGCACCCGGAGCAACAGAATACCCATCAAAGGCTTGTTGCCACTACGAGGAGTCTGAAAAGGCAGAAGCAAAGGCTCAGAGCTGCACAAGACACACTCAGAATTAGATGGAGTGAAGTACTCAACACTGCAGCGAAGTACGGCGGTAATCGCCACACCAAGAGCTACCTGAAGCGAAAGTTGCTACCTGAATTCGATGAGGAGGCCTTAGATCCCCCGCAACCAAGAAACAAAACGGCCATCCGGTCGGATAGACAACCTCGTGGCCAACATAGAGCGGCAAACAACGCTGAACATAAGCCAGTATGCGATCCACGTGAGGGCTCGCATAAAAAGGACGGCGCAACCAGATCCATCTACGGGCCACGCAAGCGCGCTCCAGCATGCAATGCAACACAACAAACATCCCAACACCATGCTACACCCAAATACAGGGTGCCGCACACCCCCTATGTTTCACCGATGAGGTGCTGGACCATGAATTTCCAGAGGGATTCAAACCCGTAAACATGGAGGCATACGACGGAACGACAGACCCTGGGGTCTGGATTGAGGACTACATCCTCCATATCCATATGGCTCGAGGAGACGATCTCCACGCCATCAAGTACTTACCCCTCAAGCTCAAAGGGCCAGCTCGGCACTGGCTTAAAAGCCTCCCCGAAAACTCCATTGGAAGCTGGGAAGAGCACGAAGACGCCTTTCGGGCAAATTTTCAAGGGACCTATGTCCGACCACCGGATGCAGGCGATTTAAGTCATATAACTCAACAGCCCGGAGAGTCAGCCCGAAAGCTTTGGAACAGGTTCCTCACTAAAAAGAACCAAATAGTCGACTGTTCGGACGCCGAAGCCTTAGCAGCTTTCATGCACAACGTTCGAGACGAATGGCTTTCCAGACACCTCGGCCAAGAAAAGCCGAGAACAATGGCAGCATTAACAAGACTCATGACCCGCTTTTACGGACGCCGAAGCCTTAGCAGCTTTCATGCACAGCGTTCGAGACGAATGGCTTTCCAGACACCTCGGCCAAGAAAAGCCGAGAACAATGGCAGCATTAACAAGACTCATGACCCGCTTTTACGCGGGCGAGGACAGCTGGTTAGCCTGATGCAGCACCAGCGACCCAAGTACATCCGAAATCAGGGACGAAAACGGGAAATCACGACGCAACAAAAACAAGCGCCGGAATGAAGAAGACATCCCGAAGAGCACAGCGGTAAACGCCGGATTCAGAAGCCCTCGGCCAGGTCAGCAAAAGCTGCCCTCCAAAGGCAACAGAGACGAACTGTCCAGCCTAAACAAGATTCTAGACCAAATATGTCAGATCCATAGCACCCCCGATAAGCCTGCAAATCATACCCATAGAGAATGTTGGGTCTTCAAGCAGTCCGGCAAGCTCAACGCCGAACATAAGGGGCAGGATACACCAAGCGAAGACGAGGACGAGCCTCACAAGCAAAGCACTGGGGAACAGAAGAAATTCCCACCAGAAGTCAAAATAGTAAACGTGTTACACGTGACAAAGGGGAGAAACAAAGCGGCACTCCTAGAGACACATGCCCCAGGGCCTATCACCGCAGAGTTCTGCCACTGGTCGTCCCAACCGATCACCTTCGACCATCGGGATTACTCGGCAAGTATCCGGCGTGCAGGATGGGCTGCCTTGGTATTAGACCCAATAATTGATGGATACCACTTCACACAAGTCCTGATGAACGGCGGCAGCAGTCTAAACCTGATATATCAAGACACAGTCCGCAAAATGGGGATAGACCCAACAAAAATTAGCCGCAGCAATACTACCTTTAAAGGAGTAACGCCAGGCCCAGAGGCCCATTGCACGGGCTCCCTGCTACTAGAGGTTATATTTGGCTTTCCCGATAACTTCCGCAGCGAAAATTTAACATTCCATATCGCTCCGTTACAAAGTGTCTATCAAGCACTACTCGGACGCGAAGCTTTCACTCGCTTTAACGCAATACCGCATTACACTTCTCTCATGCTTAAGATGCCCGGTCCATGTGGCATCATTACAGTAAAGGGAAATATTGAGCGCTCCTTGCATGCGGAAGACCGTGCGGCTGCCTTGGCAACCGCACACTAAACGGCCTCACCAACTGAAGCATCTGACAGGTCGTTAAGACCACGGACGCGGTTGGATGAGTCCGGCGTAGCTATATATAATTAATACATGTTTGATGGCTATACCCCTATTACAATACAAGGGGCTCAACGCGCGCAAAACAAGGGACAATTAGGCTCAACTTTACTCATTTTGAATTGCACATGGTTTATTTAGTATAACCTACCTTTTTGCACGACAACTTGTCAACTAAGTTCCTCTCTTTTACAGATGACCATCGTGCTACACCCGCCTAGGATATGGCACAACGGAGACACAGGCGCAAACGTGCAGCAGGGACCGTTCTAAGGATTCTTTTTAGATTAAGACCCTGCGTAAACCTTTTTTATTGTCACTTGTTGATACACATCCCCCGAATTCTCAGTACAATTGAGAAGGATGCTGACGTATTGGCATGTGGCCACGCCAGAATATTGGACGTACCTAGACACCAGGGGCTTATTACAAAGGGCACTGCTTAAGCCTGCTTTACATCATAAAGACCGAATATCTTAGGGAGTGTTCGGCGTCGCGAGTTTGGCCTTATATGCATCAGCTCCGAATCATGTCTTTGGTCAAATGTTGGGTTTGCCCGGCTCCTGTGTTTTGCTGCCTTACGTTCCGCTCTATCGGCTAAGGCGGCACCAGGAGAACTACTGTGATTGTGCCCTGGTTCATCCGGACGAGCACCTCAGTAGAGAAAGCCGAAAACTGACTGTCATGATATAGCGTGAGACTGGTCAACCACTTTATGACCTAGCGGAATCTTCGGGATTCCTTCGCCTTAACGAAGGGTCGTTTCCTGGCCAGGCATGTACGCGCCCCGAATCCGGATGAGCGCGGAGCCACCAGGGGCTATATAGTAGCCCCATTGTCAAACTCCTCTGGCTAAGTGAAAGTGTTAAAGCATTATAGTCCGGTTGCCTCATTCGATGCGCTATCACCTCCTTAATGGACCAAGACGTTGGATCAAGTGTGAACATGCGTCTTCTGCGAACACCCGCGCATTATATGCATGGGGGCTGAAGCCGACGACTGCCATCTTTCAGGTTATATGCATATATACATAAACGGCCGCACGGGAGGCATCGTAGCACTTTCGGGCAAAAGTATTATACAGCCTTGATAAATTCAATAAAACATTGTTTATACAATGGGACTAAACATCACTGGAAAATAATATTCTTCGAGCACTGAGCCTCTATCAAACGAGCGCCTTCAAGGACTTCTTCAAAGTAGTGCTCGGCAGCCACTCAGCCTATGGCCGAACCCTGTGCCGCAACAGTGGTGGCCTTCATCTCTGCCCAGTATGTTTTGACACGGGCAAGGGCCATCCGCGCACCTTCTATGCATGCTGATCTCTTTACAGCATCGATGTGTGGCACAACTTCAAGGAATTGTTGCACTAAGCTAAAGTAGCTACTCGGCCTTGGCCCTCCCGGCCACAGGTGATCCACAACGGACCTCATGGCAAGTCCGGACAACCTATGGAGCTCGGCCCAACCGGTCAATCGCTCATTCAGCAGCAGCGGACGGACTGGAGCGTGAAACTGTGACCAGAACAGCTTTTCCACTTCGGGACCTTTCTGATCCTTGAAGTACTTGGCTGCATCAGCAGCACTTGCAGCCAAATCCATGTACGCGTCCGCAGAACTCCATGGCCGGTCTAGGGGAGCAGACTTCGGATCTCCGAACTTAGTCCGCAACAAGAAGGGCTTCCCAGACACGATATTTGCAGCTTGATTCAGCTCCTCCTTCGTCGCTCTAATTTTGGAGCGGGCTTCCTTGGCAGCCACCCGGGCCATCTCCAGGTCCGTCGCCTTCGCCCGGTTTTCCTCTTCAAGAAGCCGGTAACGGTCAGCAGCATCTTTTAACTCCACGGCCATCTTGGCAATTTTTTCTTTGCTCTCGCAATGTGCGGCATGTTCGGCCCTTAACTCTTCGGCTGCCTGTAAAGCGGCCGCATTGCTACTCCTTGCTTGCTCCTTGGCTCAGGCAAGCTCCGCCAGAAGGGTCTCCATAGTGGTCGCTCCATCTGCAGTCACAACATATTAAAGATACTGGCATCATGCTGCTCTTATTATGTGATGATCACCAGAAAAATCACTCACCCTGTGCCTCGTCAAGCCGCTTGTTGACAAGCACGATGTTGGCATCTGCCGCATCCAGCTGCCGCTTTAGTTTGGCAAACCCATCAGTCCGGCTAGCCACCGGAGCTTCAACCACCTACACATAAAGGCGGTCTGATTATTACCTGGGACTATGATCCTCTGTTTGCCGCCGTTTTCGACGACAACCAGAGTCTCAGGGGCTACTATCTACACAGGCATACCTAACGTATGCGATACTATTAAAAGCATACATTATTTTACGTACCTCGAAGCCTTTCAGCAGACTCATAAAAGCTTCATGCAAACCGCTTTCGGCGGATGAAATCCTTTCAATTACCGTACCCATTAGCGTATGATGTGCTTCCGATACGACAGCTTTCCCCCGAAGATCCTTCAGTGTGTCCGACCGCACACAGTACGGACCCTTGCTGTCGCTCTCCTCAGCAGCCGGATACTGGGGATGCCGGGCAGCCAAAGGGTTATCCTCTGGCGATATTGGATCTGGAGATACCCTTTGCGACGACACTTCAAGGTCACCCGCTTCTTGAGCTGGGGAGTCCGGGGGAGGCGTTTCGCTCTCCATCATCTCCGGAAGAAGATCCCCCGAAGATGAACTCTGTCGAGAAGGGCTACGATCCGGACTACAATTTACAAGCATCGGTTATTGTCTACGGAAGTAAGGTAGGATATCTTCACTATTAAGTACTTTTTGATTACTTACAGCTCGGTAGAGGGCTGATCCCCGCGCGGACATTGTGTGGCAAGAATACCCTCCGAGGCAAGACCCTCTGGCAGAGATTTCTTCTCCCGTTTGGAAGCCTTAGTTTCCGAATCTTCAGAGGTAGTCCTCTTCCTTCCTCGGGGAGAGAGAATCTCAGATTCTTCCCCTTGGTTATCCTCCCTCGCGAAGGCGCTCATTCCCTCGATTGGAATAGGTAGCGATGGAGGCCCGCTTTCGCCCTCTTTATTCCCCCTTCATCTTCCTTTGAGGGCACTAGACAAGGTGCTGGCTCGAGCATCTTTTCCAGCACCGAATTGTCCAAGCCTTCAGGAAGGGGGGCCGAACACCGGATCATCTTCGCCTTTGTTATCTAGTCCTGGTCAAAGAGCGATTCTTCAGAATGATGTCATGATAAATAAAAGGACAGTGTGCTCGGCCATGGGATTACTTACTGTTGGAAATATGCCCTAGAGGCAATAATAAAAGTATTATTATATTTCATTGTTCATGATAATTGTCTTTTATTCATGCTATAACTGTATTATCCGGAAATCGTAATACACGTGTGAATACTTAGACCACACAATGTCCCTGGTAAGCCTCTAGTTGACCAGCTCGTTGTGATCAACAGATAGTCATGGTTTCCTGACTATGGACATTGGATGTCATTGATAACGGGATCACATCATTAGGAGAATGATGTGATGGACAAGACCCAATCCTAAGCATAGCATAAAAGATCGTGTAGTTCGTTTTGCTAGAGCTTTGCAAGTGTCAAGTATCTCTTCCTTCGACCATGAGATCGTGTAACTCCCGGATACCGTAAGAGTGCCTTGGGTATACCAAACGTCACAACGTAACTGGGTGACTATAAAGGTACATTACAGGTATCTCCGAAAGTAGCTGTTGGGTTGACACGGATCAAGACTGGGATTTGTCACTCCGTATGACGGAGAGGTATCTCTGGGCCCACTCGGTAATGCATCATCATATTGAGCTCAATGTGACCAAGGTGTTGGACACGGGATCATGCATTACGGTACGAGTAAAGTGACTTGCCGGTAACGAGACTGAACAAGGTATTGGGATACCGACGATCGAGTCTCGGGCAAGTAACGTACCGATTGACAAAGGGAATTGCATACAGGGTTTGATCGAATCCTCGACATAGTGGTTCATCCGATGACAACATCGAGGAGCATGTGGGAGCCATCATGGGTATCCAGATCCCGCTGATGGTTATTGACTAAGAGAGTCTCGGTCATGTCTGCATGTCTCCCGAACCCGTAGGGTCTACACACTTAAGGTTCAGTTACGCTAGGGTTATAGGGATATGTATATGCAGTAACCCGAATGTCGTTCGGAGTCCGGGATGAGATCCCGGACGTCACGAGGAGTTCCGGAATGGTCCGGAGGTAAAGATTTATATATGGGAAGTCCTGTTTCGGGCATCGGGACAAGTTTCGGGGTTATCGGTATTGTACCGGGACCACCGGAAGGGTCCCGGGGGTCCACCGGGTGGGTCCACCTGTCCCGGGGGGCCACATGGGCTGTAGGGGGGTGCGCCTTGGCCTAATGGGCCAAGGGCACCAGCCCCACATAGGCCCATGCGCCTAGGGTTCAAGGGGGGCAAGAGTCCTAGGAGGGTAAGGCACCTCCTAGGTGCCTTGGGGGGAGGGAAAACCCCCCTTGGCCGCCGCACCCCCTAGGAGATTTGATCTCCTAGGGCCGGCCACCCCCCTTGGCACCCCTATATATAGTGGGGGAGAGGAGGGACTTCATACCTGAACGCCCTGGCCTTTGGTTGCCTCCTTCTCCCTCCCCAACACCTCCTCCACCTCCATAGTGCTTAGCGAAGCTCTGCCGGAGTACTGCAGCTCCATCAACACCACGCCGTCGTGCTGCTGCTGGTGCCATCTCCCTCAACCTCTCCTCCCTTCCTTGCTGGATCAAGAAGGAGGAGACGTGGCTGTTCCGTACGTGTGTTGAACGCGGAGGTGCCGTCCGTTCGGCGCAGGTCATCGGTGATTTGGATCACGTCGAGTACGACTACATCATCACCTTGCAAGCTTCCGCACGCGATCTACAAGTGGTATGTAGATGCAAACTCTCTCCCTAGACTCGTTGCTTAGATGAACTCATAGATGGATCTTGGTGAAACCGTAGGAAAAATTTTAATTTTCTGCAACGTTCCCCAACACTTACTTGGGCCGCGGGGCGGTTGCAGCTCAGGCCCACGTCCTCGGTGGTGTCCGGACACTCTATTTGGGGTCCGAAGAACGATTTGTACATCTCCTCGTGCGTCATGCCGAGAATTCTGAATAGTGTGCGGTCCTTCCGGGTTGAATTCCCACATGCGGAGGGGCCGGCGTTTGCAAGGCTGAACTCAATGAACCAGCATAACTTGCATTACCATAACCAGACTGAAATCTCCCTCGAAGAGATCTCGGATACGGCTCTGCAGTATTGGCACGTCCTTGGCTAGACACCAGCTCAGCCCCCTGCTAATCCATGACATCAGTTGTGGTGCAGGGCCCAAGCGAAAGGTGGGGGCAGCTACCCACTTGGCACTTCGGGGAGCTGTGACGTAAAACCACTCCCATTGCCACAATCCGGACACCTCTGGAAAGGAACCCTTTGGCCATGGAGCGTCAGCAATTTTTCTTATTAGAGAACCTCCGCACGTTGCGTACTTTCCGTCGACCATCTTTGGCTTCACATCGAAGGTCTTGAGCCATAGGCCAAAGTGAGGGGTAATGCGGAGGAAGGCCTCACAAATGTGATGCCCTCGATTCAACCGTACACTAATCATACACGCAAATGTGTATGATTAAGATCAAGGATCACGGGAAGATATCACAACACAACTCTAGACACAAAATAAAATAATACAAGCTTTATATTACAAGCCAGGGGCCTCGAGGGCTAGAATACATAAGCTCGAATACACAAGAGTCAGCGGAAGCAGCAATATCTGAGTACAGACATGAGTTAAACAAGTTTGCCTTAAGAAAGCTAGCACAAAAACAACATCGATCGAAAAGGCAAGGCCTCCTGCCTGGGAGCCTCCTAACTACTCCAAGTCGTCAGCGGCCGTCACGTTGTAGTAGGCACCCTCGGGGTAGTAGTAATCATCAGTGGTGTCGTCTGGCTCATGGGATCCGTCATCTAGTCGCAACAATCGGGTATGGGGAAAAGAGGTAGCAAAGCAGCCGTGAGGACTCATCCAAAGTACTCGCAAGACTTACATCAGATCTAAACTAAGTATGCATCTGTATCAAAGGAAATGGGCTGCATCTGTGGACTAAACTGCAGAATGACATAAGAGAAGGGGAAAGCCTAGCCTATCGAAGACTAGCATCTTCAAGCATCTTGCAGCATATAGAAGAGTACAGATCAACATAATATAAAGTAGTAGTAGTGTTATCAACCTCGACCAGAGATCCTTTCTCGACTCCCTGCGAGAAAGCAAACCCAGAGCCATAATATCCAGTTCTCATTTCCATTTCTCATCACAATCCATTTCTCATCACCATCCATTTCTCATCACAAGTATCCAGTTCTAGTTGTATCGATCGGGATACTACTCCAAGTGTCCGTTACCGTAGGACAGGCTATCGATAGATGTTTTCTTCCTTGCAGGGGTGCACCAACTTACCCACCACGCTCGATTAACTCCGGTCGGACACACTTTCCTGGGTCATGCCCGGCCTCGGCCAAACAATATGCTGCAACCCGACCTAGGCTTAATACAGAGGCCAGCACGCCGGACTAAACCTATGCCCCCAGGTTTCATGGGCCACCACCCCGAGAACTCCTGCACGTTGCGTGGGCGGCCGGTGAGCAGACCTAGCTATCTCCTTCAAAAAGGTAGGTGCTTACGCAGTCCAACCCGGCACGCGCCGCTCAGTCGCTGACGTCTATTAAGCTTCGGCTGATGCATACGACGCAGATTGCCCATACTATGCCCACATGATGGTTAGTGCTATCAGGCCAGAGGCCCCTCGGATCAAATATCCAAATCGTAGTGGATTAGGAACGCGCGGTAACAAGCAGAGACTCACGAAAGATGTGACCCCGTCGCCCTGTCTCGAGTACTTGCGGCAAGGGCTAAGAATGCCCGGCCACGCCTCGTAAGTATCTCGCGGGCACCTTCCAGGTCAACCCGACTCCACATCACTCACTATTAAGCTCGCGCGAAGTCATAGTTACCATAGTAAATGTGTGTCTAACACCAAGGGGAAAACCCGAGGAATCACCCCCAGTGAATTCCACTCGATGTTGTCATCAAGGTGAACGTAAGAGGATCCACCCTCGAGGTTCACACTTGAGGGATGGCACGACAGGGCCGTAACAGAAGTGGTTAAGGAGGAAATCACCCTCGATGACCCCGACCGGATAGCTACACTACAGAGATCTCATCAGGAGTGATGTAAGAGGTTCCACCCTCGGCACTCGATGGTAACTCTACAGAGTCGTACAACTAGGGGGGTGATGTGCGGTGTCGGGGCCTGGACACCGATCACGTTGATCGAGTCATCGAACATAAAGCGACGCAACTGGGACAAGGTGGGGTCACTGATGGATCTCTAACCAACCTATACTAAGCAGTTTAGGATAAGCAGGTAAGGTATGAAAGCAGGTAACAAAAATAGGCTATGCATCAGAGTAGGATCATACAGAAAGCAGTAGCAGTTCTAATGCAAGCATAACAGGGAAAGAAATGGGCGATATCGGAATGCTCAAGGGGGGTTTGCTTGCCTGGTTGCTCGGGCGAGAAGGAGGGGTCGTTGTCGACGTAGTCGATCACTGGGGCCTCAGCAGTGGTCTCGGGGTCTACCGGAGAGAAGAGGGGGAAGAAACAGTAAATACAGAGCAAGCAAGTGCATAACAGGACAACAGGCAAAGCTAGACGTGTTCTAACGCGGTGCTACACGATACCGACGAAGGGGGATAATATCCGGGAATGCTTTCCGAAAGTTTGGCATTTTCGGACAAACAAATTGGAGGGGGACGGTTCCAAGTTCAGCATGCTAGGGGCATGTGACAGATGAACGGACTGCGTATTCGGATTCGTCTCGTCGTTCTGAGAAACTTTCATGTATAAAACTTTTTCATCCGAGTTACGGTTTATTTTATATTAATTTTCAAAGTCTAAATTAATTTTAGGAATTTTAAATAACTAAACCAAATAATTAGTAAATGCTATGGGTACATAGAAGTGTAGCCAACATCTCTTACTGTGTGCATTACAGGTGGGTCCCCAGTGCTGAGTCAGCACCTGACTCAGTCAACCTTATCCACATGAACAGTACAGGTGGGTCCCACATGTAAGTGTCTCATCCTTATTATAATTATTTTTTATCCTATTTCGTTTCTTTCTCTCCTTTTTTTATTTGACCCGGCCCCACTGGCCAGGGGACAGCCGGCCACAGGGGGAACTCTACGCATGCACGTAGCGGGAACGGCGTGGCCGGCGGCGAGCCACGCCGGGGCTCGGCCGGGGGAAGGCTGGCGCTGCCCGGAGAGCCCAGGTAGGGTCGCGGGCATGGCCAAGGGTGGCGGTAGGCGGCGACGGCCGCGCGGCCAGAGGGGAGCTGAGGGGCGTGCGCATCGGCAGCCACGGAGAGGCAGCGTGTGGCTTGGGGATTGGCGCGGCCTTCGCGCCGGCGACTGCGAGCAGCTAGTGACGGCGGCCGGCGGGAGCTGGCGGCGCGCGGGGTTACAGGCGGTGCCAGTGAGCGGACCTCCAGGCGCCACGGCGCTGCGAACGGGAGTAGGCGAGCGGCGGGCGTAGCGGCCGCAGCGGTGGGCGCCGGCGACTGCAG
>NC_041382.1:146845086-146862457 GCF_002162155.2 Triticum dicoccoides | reverse complement strand
AGCGAAAACACTTAGGGTTAACTTGACGAGCCTAGCATGTGCAGACATGGCCTCGGAACACGGAGACCGAAAGGTCGAACACGAGTCGTATGGAAGATACGATCAACATGAAAATGTTCACCGACGATGACTAGTCCGTCTCACGTGATGATCGGACACGGACTAGTCGACTCGGATCGTGTAACACTTAGATGACTAAAGGGATGTCTAATCTAAGTCGGAGTTCATAATTTGATTAGAACTTTATTATCATGAACTTAGTCTAAAAACTTTGCAAATATGTCTTGTAGATCAATGGCCAACGCTAATGTCAACATGAACTTCAACGCGTTCCTAGAGAAAACCAAGCTGAAAGATGATGGCAGCAACTATACGGACTGGGTCCGGAACCTGAGGATCATCCTCATAGCTGCCAGGAAACAATATGTCCTAGAAGGACCGCTAGGTGACGCTCCCGTCCCAGAGAACCAAGACATTATGAATGCTTGGCAGTCTCACGCTGATGATTACTCCCTCGTTCAGTGCGGCATGCTTTACAGCTTAGAACCGGGGCTCCAAAAGCGTTTTGAGCATCACGGAGCATATGAGATGTTCGAAGAGCTGAAACTAGTTTTTCAAGCTCATGCCCGGGTCGAGAGATATGATGTCTCCGACAAGTTCTACAGTTGTAAGATGGAGGAGAACAGTTCTGTCAGTGAGCACATCCTGAAGATGTCTGGGTTGCACAACCGTATGACCCAGCTGAACATTAACCTCCCAGATGAGGCGGTCATTGACAGAATCCTCCAGTCGCTCCCACCAAGCTACAAGAGCTTTGTGATGAACTACAACATGCAGGGAATGGAAAAGACCATTCCTGAAGTGTTCTCGATGCTGAAGTCAGCAGAGGCTGAAATCAAGAAAGAACATCAAGTGTTGATGGTCAATAAGACCACTAAGTTCAAGAAGGGCAAGGGTAAGAAGAACTTCAAGAAGGACGGCAAAGATGTTGCCGCGCCTGGTAAGCCAGTTACCGGGAAGAAGTCAAAGAATGGACCCAAGCCTGAGACTGAGTGCTTTTATTGCAAGGGGAAGGGTCACTGGAAGCGGAACTGCCCCAAATACTTAGCGGATAAGAAGGCCGGCAACACCAAAGGTATATCTAATATACATGTGATTGATGTGTACCTTACCAGTACTCGTAGTAACTCCTGGGTATTTGATACCGGTCCCGTTGCTCATATTTGTAACTCACAGCAGGAGCTGCAGAATAAACGGAGACTGGCGAAGGACGAGGTGACGATGCGCGTCGGGAATGGTTCCAGAGTCGATGTGATCGCCGTCGGCACGTTGCCTCTACATTTACCTACGGGATTAGTTTTGAACCTTAATAATTGTTATTTAGTGCCAAGTTTGAGCATGAACATTGTATCTGGATCTCGTTTAATACGAGATGGCTACTCATTTAAGTCTGAGAATAATGGTTGTTCTATTTATATGAGAGATATGTTTTATGGTCATGCTCCGATGGTCAATGGTTTATTCTTAATGAATCTCGAGCGTAATATTACACATGTTCATAGTGTAGATGCCAAAAGATTTAAAGTTGATAACGATAGTCCCACATACTTGTGGCACTGCCGCCTTGGTCACATTGGTGTCAAGCGCATGAAGAAGCTCCATGCCGATGGACTTTTAGAGTCTCTTGATTATGAATCGTTTGACACGTGCGAACCATGCCTCTTAGGTAAAATGACCAAGACTCCGTTCTCCGGAACAATGGAGCGAGCAACCAACTTGTTGGAAATCATACATACCGATGTGTGCGGTCCAATGAGCGTTGAGGCTCACGGAGGATATCGTTATGTTCTCACTCTCACAGATGACTTGAGTAGATATGGGTATGTCTACTTAATGAAACACAAGTCTGAGACCTTTGAAAAGTTCAAGGAATTTCAGAATGAGGTGGAGAATCAACGTGACCGAAAGATAAAATTCTTACGATCAGATCGTGGAGGAGAATACTTAAGTCACGAATTTGGTACACACTTAAAGAAATGTGGAATCGTTTCACAGCTCACGCCGCCTGGAACACCTCAGCGAAACGGTGTGTCTGAACGTCGTAATCGCACTCTATTGGATATGGTGCGGTCTATGATGTCTCTTACCGATTTACCGCTATCATTTTGGGGATACGCTCTAGAGACAGCTACATTCACTTTAAATAGGGCACAGTCTAAATCCGTTGAGACGACACCGTATGAATTATGGTTTGGAAAGAAACCTAAGCTGTCGTTTCTAAAAGTTTGGGGATGCGAAGCTTATGTCAAGAAACTTCAACCTG
Organism: Triticum dicoccoides; assembly: GCF_002162155.2. Lineage (NCBI taxonomy): Eukaryota > Viridiplantae > Streptophyta > Magnoliopsida > Poales > Poaceae > Triticum > Triticum dicoccoides. Next base: position 146,860,134 of record NC_041382.1, on the reverse strand, counting down.
AAAAGCTCGAACCCAAGTCGGAAAAAATGCATATTCATAGGATACCCTAAGGAAACTGTAGGGTATACCTTCTACTTAAGATCCGAAGGCAAGATCTTTGTTGCCAAGAACGGATGCTTTCTGGAAAAAGAGTTTCTCTCGAAAGAAGTAAGTGGGAGAAAAGTAGAACTCGATGAAGTACTACCTCTTGAGCGGGATAGTGACGCAGCACAGGAAACCGTTCCTGTGATGCCCACACCAACTGAAGAGGAAAACCATGATAATGATCAAGGTACTTCGGATCAAGTTACTGCTGAACTTCGTAGGTCCACAAGGACACGTTCCGCACCAGAGTGGTACGGCAACCCTGTCCTGGAAATCATGTTGTTAGACAACAATGAACCTTCGAACTATGAAGAAGCAATGGCGGGCCCGGATTCCAACAGATGGCTTGAAGCCATGAAATCCGAGATAGAATCCATGTATGAAAACAAAGTATGGACTTTGACAGACTTGCCCGATGATCGGCGAGCGATAGAAAACAAATGGATCTTTAAGAAGAAGACGGACGCGGATGGTAATGTTACCATCTATAAAGCTCGACTTGTCGCTAAGTGTTATCGACAGGTTCAAGGGATTGACTACGACGAGACATTCTCTCCCGTAGCGAAGCTAAAGTCCGTCCGAGTCATGTTAGCAATTGCCGCATACTATGATTATGAGATATGGCAGATGGACGTCAAAACAGCATTCCTTAACGGGCATCTTAAGGAAGAACTGTATATGATGCAGCCGGAAGGTTTTGTCGATCCTCGGAACGCTAACAAAGTATGCAAGCTCCAGCGATCCATTTATGGACTGGTGCAAGCATCTTGGAGTTGGAACATTCGCTTTGATGAGATGATCAAAGCGTTTGGGTTTATGCAGACTTATGGAGAAGCCTGCGTTTACAAGAAAGTGAGTGGGAGCTCTGTAGCATTTCTCATATTATATGTAGATGACATACTCCTGATGGGAAATAATATAGAATTTCTGGACAGCATTAAGGCCTACTTGAATAAGTGTTTTTCAATGAAGGACCTTGGAGAAGCTGCTTATATATTAGGCATCAAGATCTATAGAGATAGATCGAGACGCCTCATAGGTCTTTCACAAAGCACATACCTTGATAAGATTTTGAAGAGATTCAGAATGGATCAGTCCAAGAAGGGGTTCTTGCCTATGTTACAAGGTAGAGACTGAGCTCAGCTCAGTCACCGACCACGGCAAAAGATAAAGAAGAGATGAGTGTCATCCCCTATGCTTCAGCCATAGGATCTATTATGTATGCCATGCTGTGTACCAGACCCGATGTAAACCTTGCCGTAAGTTTGGTAGCAAGATACCAAAGTAATCCCGGCAAGGAACACTGGACAGCGGTCAAGAATATCCTGAAGTACCTGAAAAGGACAAAGGACATGTTTCTCGTTTATGGAGGAGACGAAGAGCTCGTCGTAAAGGGTTACGTCGACGCTAGCTTCGACTCAGATCCGGATGACTCTAAGTCACAAACCGGATACGTGTATATGTTGAATGGTGGAGCAGTAAGCTGGTGTAGCTGCAAGCAGAGCGTCGTGGCGGGATCTACGTGTGAAGCGGAGTACATGGCAGCCTCGGAGGCAGCACATGAAGCGATTTGGGTGAAGGAGTTCATCACCGACCTAGGAGTCATACCCAATGCGTCGGGGCCGATCAAACTCTTCTGTGACAACACTGGAGCTATTGCCCTCGCAAAGGAGCCCAGGTTTCACAAGAAGACCAGGCACATCAAGCGTCGTTTCAACTCCATCCGTGAAAATGTTCAAGATGGAGACATAGAGATTTGCAAAGTGCACGCGGATCTGAATGTCGCAGATCCGCTGACTAAACCTCTCTCGCGTGCAAAACATGATCAACACCAGAACTCTATGGGTGTTCGATTCATCACAATGTAACTAGATTAGTGACTCTAGTGCAAGTGGGAGACTGTTGGAAATATGCCCTAGAGGCAATAATAAAAGTATTATTATATTTCATTGTTCATGATAATTGTCTTTTATTCATGCTATAACTGTATTATCCGGAAATCGTAATACACGTGTGAATACTTAGACCACACAATGTCCCTGGTAAGCCTCTAGTTGACCAGCTCGTTGTGATCAACAGATAGTCATGGTTTCCTGACTATGGACATTGGATGTCATTGATAACGGGATCACATCATTAGGAGAATGATGTGATGGACAAGACCCAATCCTAAGCATAGCATAAAAGATCGTGTAGTTCGTTTTGCTAGAGCTTTGCAAGTGTCAAGTATCTCTTCCTTCGACCATGAGATCGTGTAACTCCCGGATACCGTAAGAGTGCCTTGGGTATACCAAACGTCACAACGTAACTGGGTGACTATAAAGGTACATTACAGGTATCTCCGAAAGTAGCTGTTGGGTTGACACGGATCAAGACTGGGATTTGTCACTCCGTATGACGGAGAGGTATCTCTGGGCCCACTCGGTAATGCATCATCATATTGAGCTCAATGTGACCAAGGTGTTGGACACGGGATCATGCATTACGGTACGAGTAAAGTGACTTGCCGGTAACGAGACTGAACAAGGTATTGGGATACCGACGATCGAGTCTCGGGCAAGTAACGTACCGATTGACAAAGGGAATTGCATACAGGGTTTGATCGAATCCTCAACATAGTGGTTCATCCGATGACAACATCGAGGAGCATGTGGGAGCCATCATGGGTATCCAGATCCCGCTGATGGTTATTGACTAAGAGAGTCTCGGTCATGTCTGCATGTCTCCCGAACCCGTAGGGTCTACACACTTAAGGTTCAGTTACGCTAGGGTTATAGGGATATGTATATGCAGTAACCCGAATGTCGTTCGGAGTCCCGGATGAGATCCCGGACGTCACGAGGAGTTCCGGAATGGTCCGGAGGTAAAGATTTATATATGGGAAGTCCTGTTTCGGGCATCGGGACAAGTTTCGGGGTTATCGGTATTGTACCGGGACCACCGGAAGGGTCCCGGGGGTCCACCGGGTGGGTCCACCTGTCCCGGGGGGCCACATGGGCTGTAGGGGGGTGCGCCTTGGCCTAATGGGCCAAGGGCACCAGCCCCACATAGGCCCATGCGCCTAGGGTTCAAGGGGGGCAAGAGTCCTAGGAGGGTAAGGCACCTCCTAGGTGCCTTGGGGGGAGGGAAAACCCCCCTTGGCCGCCGCACCCCCTAGGAGATTTGATCTCCTAGGGCCGGCCACCCCCCTTGGCACCCCTATATATAGTGGGGGAGAGGAGGGACTTCATACCTGAACGCCCTGGCCTTTGGTTGCCTCCTTCTCCCTCCCCAACACCTCCTCCACCTCCATAGTGCTTAGCGAAGCTCTGCCGGAGTACTGCAGCTCCATCAACACCACACCGTCGTGCTGCTGCTGGTGCCATCTCCCTCAACCTCTCCTCCCTTCCTTGCTGGATCAAGAAGGAGGAGACGTGGCTGTTCCGTACGTGTGTTGAACGCGGAGGTGCCGTCCGTTCGGCGCAGGTCATCGGTGATTTGGATCACGTCGAGTACGACTACATCATCACCTTGCAAGCTTCCGCACGCGATCTACAAGTGGTATGTAGATGCAAACTCTCTCCCTAGACTCGTTGCTTAGATGAACTCATAGATGGATCTTGGTGAAACCGTAGGAAAAATTTTAATTTTCTGCAACGTTCCCCAACACTTACTTGGGCCGCGGGGTGGTTGCAGCTCAGGCCCACGTCCTCGGTGGTGTCCGGACACTCTATTTGGGGTCCGAAGAACGATTTGTACATCTCCTCGTGCGTCATGCCGAGAATTCTGAATAGTGTGCGGTCCTTCCGGGTTGAATTCCCACATGCGGAGGGGCCGGCGTTTGCAAGGCTGAACTCAATGAACCAGCATAACTTGCATTACCATAACCAGACTGAAATCTCCCTCGAAGAGATCTCGGATACGGCTCTGCAGTATTGGCACGTCCTTGGCTAGACACCAGCTCAGCCCCCTGCTGATCCATGACATCAGTTGTGGTGCAGGGCCCAAGCGAAAGGTGGGGGCAGCTACCCACTTGGCACTTCGGGGAGCTGTGACGTAAAACCACTCCCATTGCCACAATCCGGACACCTCTGGAAAGGAACCCTTTGGCCATGGAGCGTCAGCAATTTTTCTTATTAGAGAACCTCCGCACGCTGCGTACTTTCCGTCGACCATCTTTGGCTTCACATCGAAGGTCTTGAGCCATAGGCCAAAGTGAGGGGTAATGCGGAGGAAGGCCTCACAAATGTGATGCCCTCGATTCAACCGTACACTAATCATACACGCAAATGTGTATGATTAACATCAAGGATCACGGGAAGATATCACAACACAACTCTAGACACAAAATAAAATAATACAAGCTTTATATTACAAGCCAGGGGCCTCGAGGGCTAGAATACATAAGCTCGAATACACAAGAGTCAGCGGAAGCAGCAATATCTGAGTACAGACATGAGTTAAACAAGTTTGCCTTAAGAAAGCTAGCACAAAAACAACATCGATCGAAAAGGCAAGGCCTCCTGCCTGGGAGCCTCCTAACTACTCCAAGTCGTCAGCGGCCGTCACGTTGTAGTAGGCACCCTCGGGGTAGTAGTAATCATCAGTGGTGTCGTCTGGCTCATGGGATCCGTCATCTAGTCGCAACAATCGGGTATGGGGAAAAGAGGTAGCAAAGCAGCCGTGAGTACTCATCCAAAGTACTCGCAAGACTTACATCAGATCTAAACTAAGTATGCATCTGTATCAAAGGAAATGGGCTGCATCTGTGGACTAAACTGCAGAATGACATAAGAGAAGGGGAAAGCCTAGCCTATTGAAGACTAGCATCTTCAAGCATCTTGCAGCATATAGAAGAGTACAGATCAACATAATATAAAGTAGTAGTAGTGTTATCAACCTCGACCAGAGATCCTTTCTCGACTCCCTGCGAGAAAGCAAACCCAGAGCCATAATATCCAGTTCTCATTTCCATTTCTCATCACAATCCATTTCTCATCACCATCCATTTCTCATCACAAGTATCCAGTTCTAGTTGTATCGATCGGGATACTACTCCAAGTGTCCGTTACCGTAGGACAGGCTATCGATAGATGTTTTCTTCCTTGCAGGGGTGCACCAACTTACCCACCACGCTCGATTAACTCCGGTCGGACACACTTTCCTGGGTCATGCCCGGCCTCGGCCAAACAATATGCTGCAACCCGACCTAGGCTTAATACAGAGGCCAGCACGCCGGACTAAACCTATGCCCCCAGGTTTCATGGGCCACCACCCCGAGAACTCCTGCATGTTGCGTGGGCGGCCGGTGAGCAGACCTAGCTATCTCCTTCAAAAAGGTAGGTGCTTACGCAGTCCAACCCGGCACGCGCCGCTCAGTCGCTGACGTCTATTAAGCTTCGGCTGATGCATACGACGCAGATTGCCCATACTATGCCCACATGATGGTTAGTGCTATCAGGCCAGAGGCCCCTCGGATCAAATATCCAAATCGTAGTGGATTAGGAACGCGCGGTAACAAGCAGAGACTCACGAAAGATGTGACCCCATCGCCCTGTCTCGAGTACTTGCGGCAAGGGCTAAGAATGCCCGGCCACGCCTCGTAAGTATCTCGCGGGCACCTTCCAGGTCAACCCGACTCCACATCACTCACTATTAAGCTCGCGCGAAGTCATAGTAACCATAGTAAATGTGTGTCTAACACCAAGGGGAAAACCCGAGGAATCACCCCCAGTGAATTCCACTCGATGTTGTCATCAAGGTGAACGTAAGAGGATCCACCCTCGAGGTTCACACTTGAGGGATGGCACGACAGGGCCGTAACAGAAGTGGTTAAGGAGGAAATCACCCTCGATGACCCCGACCAGATAGCTACACTACAGAGATCTCATCAGGAGTGATGTAAGAGGTTCCACCCTCGGCACTCGATGGTAACTCTACAGAGTCGTACAACTAGGGGGGTGATGTGCGGTGTCGGGGCCTGGACACCGATCACGTTGATCGAGTCATCGAACATAAAGCGACGCAACTGGGACAAGGTGGGGTCACTGATGGATCTCTAACCAACCTATACTAAGCAGTTTAGGATAAGCAGGTAAGGTATGAAAGCAGGTAACAAAAATAGGCTATGCATCAGAGTAGGATCATACAGAAAGCAGTAGCAGTTCTAATGCAAGCATAACAGGGAAAGAAATGGGCGATATCGGAATGCTCAAGGGGGGTTTGCTTGCCTGGTTGCTCGGGCGAGAAGGAGGGGTCGTTGTCGACGTAGTCGATCACTGGGGCCTCAGCAGTGGTCTCGGGGTCTACCGGAGAGAAGAGGGGGAAGAAACAGTAAATACAGAGCAAGCAAGTGCATAACAGGACAACAGGCAAAGCTAGACGTGTTCTAACGCGGTGCTACACGATACCGACGAAGGGGGATAATATCCGGGAATGCTTTCCGAAAGTTTGGCATTTTCGGACAAACAAATTGGAGGGGGACGGTTCCAAGTTCAGCATGCTAGGGGCATGTGACAGATGAACGGACTGCGTATTCGGATTCGTCTCGTCGTTCTGAGAAACTTTCATGTATAAAACTTTTTCATCCGAGTTACGGTTTATTTTATATTAATTTTCAAAGTCTAAATTAATTTTAGGAATTTTAAATAACTAAACCAAATAATTAGTAAATGCTATGGGTACATAGAAGTGTAGCCAACATCTCTTACTGTGTGCATTACAGGTGGGTCCCCAGTGCTGAGTCAGCACCTGACTCAGTCAACCTTATCCACATGAACAGTACAGGTGGGTCCCACATGTAAGTGTCTCATCCTTATTATAATTATTTTTTATCCTATTTCATTTCTTTCTCTCCTTTTTTTATTTGACCCGGCCCCACTGGCCAGGGGACAGCCGGCCACAGGGGGAACTCTACGCATGCACGTAGCGGGAACGGCGTGGCCGGCGGCGAGCCACGCCGGGGCTCGGCCGGGGGAAGGCTGGCGCTGCCCGGAGAGCCCAGGTAGGGTCGCGGGCGTGGCCAAGGGTGGCGGTAGGCGGCGACGGCCGCGCGGCCAGAGGGGAGCTGAGGGGCGTGCGCATCGGCAGCCACGGAGAGGCAGCGCGTGGCTTGGGGATTGGCGCGGCCTTCGCGCCGGCGACTGCGAGCAGCTAGTGACGGCGGCCGGCGGGAGCTGGCGGCGCGCGGGGTTACAGGCGGTGCCAGTGAGCGGACCTCCAGGCGCCACGGCGCTGCGAACGGGAGTAGGCGAGCGGCGGGCGTAGCGGCCGCAGCGGTGGGCGCCGGCGACTGCAGCAGGGGCGGCGAGTAGTTGGGTCGTGGCCAGCCGCGCGGGCGAGAGAGGCGCCGTCGCAGGGCGGGCGCAGGCCAGGCGCGAGGCCAGGCGCGCAGGGGAGCACGACCATGGGTGCGGCGAGCGTGTATGGGGGCGAACCCGGTGCGGTTGCGTCAGGGCTTCGGCCACGGTGGGCGCGAGCTCGGCGGGGTGACTCTACGGCGACAGACCGACGGGGGCAAGGCCAGGAGTCGGAGGAGGAGCTCACAGGGGGGGTCGTAGGAACTCAGGGGAGCCGGAGGTAGTTGGAGTAGAGGGGATCGACGACAAGGCAGAGATGATGTCCGTCGAAGGGGATTGACGTGGACGACGATGGTGTTGCCCCCCGGCTCCGATCCAGGGGCGTAGATGATGAAGATGACGGTTGCGGCTCCTCGGGACAACTCCACAGGCGTCGGGGAGCTCGTAGGCCGCGGGAACGGCGGCGACGGCGCAGTCACCGCTCTAGCTCTTGTGTCGTTTTCGAGCAGACGAGGAGAGACACGATGGGGGAAAGAGAGGAGATCGGTCGAGAGCGGACTAGGGTTCGCGTTGGTGCAGTTATAAGCCGAGGGAGTCGACGTGGAGGCCATCCATGGCCATGGCAGGCGTGGATGTGCGACACGCATGCCTCCTGCCTCCTGTACCTGAGGATGGAAGGAGAAGGCCCATTGAGTGGGTTGGGCCGCACTGTAGAACCAGGCTTAAAGTAAACAGTAGATTTTGTGTGTTTTCCCTTTCTTTTTCTGTAAATCAAACAACTATATATTTGCAATTATTTGGGCTACTAAATGATTTTTGCAAAGTGTGAAACTTGGCACAAAATTCAAGCACAATATTACCAGGTTGCAAAAAAAGTTTGGGCCCTTTTGGAGTTGTCTAACCATTTTTAGAAATTGAAAAGGACAATTTTAAATGTTGCTGGACCACTAAATAACTTCAGGGGCACTTTGGGAATCCAAAAGAGGTTGGTTCCAACATGAAAATATCCAGGAATTGTTTGCCACACTTTGAACATTTTAGTTTTCATGTTTGACAAATTTAAATTTTCACTTTATAATTGAATTTGAGTTTGAACAGTGATTTGGATCAAGTGAAGATTAGAAACAGTAACATGGTGACATGGGACCATTAACAAGGGATTACTCTAGCATGACACTGGGGGTGTTACAAATCTCCTCTACTATAAGAAATCTCGTCCCGAGATTTAAGAGGTGAAGTAAGGGGGAAGAATTGGTTACGGAAGTTCTAACGAGTCTTTCCGGTCTTGGTTGCTCTTTGGAAGAAGATTTGATCCATTATGTTCATGTCTTCATTTCACTGCATCAGGGCATCATGATGAAGTCATTGTCCTCCCTTCAGGATCTTCACCATACTTACGAAAGGATGAGAGGGGAAACTCTATACGGACGAGTTTTAATAAGATTGAGCGTCGGACGATTAACTCAGGGGAAGAAGTATAAACTGTCTCTCGAGTTGATTACATGAAACACCTCGAAAGCATTATAGGGGGTAAGAAACTTTCAAACGGATAAGCAATCGTTCGATGCCTGAAGTAGAGTGTGAAGGGGAGGGGGGTTCAGAGCAACGGGATAAGTATTACATCTGATACCAGAATAGATCATGGTAAGGGAATTAGCTCGTGAATTACATATGAAGCCAAGTGCAAAGGATACTCCGGAATCAAGGTTGTACAGGAGAGTCAAGTTTTGATCCAGTGGAACTGTGGGTTATGGGCCCACCATGTGGGTTAAAAGTAGAAAGGGCGCTGACATCTTGCATGGTCATGATACTAAGGCATGTCAGAGGATAGCCTGTTAGTTATGTTGGCAACAACGTTCGTACCAAGGGCGAGGGATGAAGAGAACCATTTTCCTGCTCGTTAAAACGAGGCGGACCAATAGGCAAAGTTCTCGTCCATCGGTGGCTACCGGAATGTTATCAACAATAGTAAAAGGGTCTTACTGACAGAGTGATACAACGAGGTGTTTACATAAGCAGGGAAATATTACTGCTTATATAATATCGATCACAATAAGGTTTAAACAAACCAATGGAAAGGAAAATGTAATTGTTAGATTAAACAGAACAATGGAAAGGAAAATGTGTTTAAACACATATTTCAGGGGTATGTCCTTCCCAAGGACAAGCAAAGCATGATATCCATGACAGGATAGTAGTATAAAACCATTTAGGTAAGGGGAGAGAAATTTCATGACATTACCCATACAACGGTGTTTGGATAATTGATAAAATGAAAATAGTATCGTGCTTCAAATGTTCTTATTGATGTTTGAGTACCACAATCATGCTTCCGGATAGCATTGACATGGTCATTAGGTAAAGGTCGGTCCTTGGATTCACAAGAATCCATCGGGAATTTCTAGAACATATCATGTTATTTTGTCAGGGAAAAGATGAGGAGGTGGCCGATGGGTTCAGTAGCAATCCATCGACATGTCAAAAAGGACGTATCCCCAAAATTAATATGATCAAGTTTGTGTTGGGGGGAAAACAAGAATGTTATTGATGCTGACACAAACCATCGAGAGGCAAGGATGGTATTACTAGCCATGAATTCAGTTAACCTCTTTGAAGAAGCCAAAGTGTTGATGGTGATCAAGACAAATTTTGTCGAGAGACTCTATGAAGATGCCATCGAGCAGAAAAGGAAAGATGAAGTGAAAGGCTATGAGAACCATGGATTCGACACAAGCTCAAAGTCAAGCTTGTTGTTCGATGTGAAATCATAAGATGAGGAAGATCGACGTAAGCTTAGCTCATCGTCGGAAGTTGCTCCGAGCATAAGGACCAGGTAGCACAGTTAAAAAGTTGACAAGATAAAAATATAGTCGATCAGGCTAGGAATGATGTGATGGGGTATAAAGCTTCCCAATATCAAGTACTAGGTGTAATGCCAGAAGGTAAATCGGAGTAGAGGTTGGACAGGGAGAAAAGATTTGCAGAGGATAAGTAATTTTAACTTACCCACTAAATGGGATCAAGGAAGAAATATGGTCGGGACCATAACTGCAAGGGATCCAATTTACGATACCGGAAGAATATTCAAATGATTAAATATCCTTGCAAGAAGCTTTCATGATAAGTCCCACACCGTGTCCGTGGGCATGAACACAAGGTTCAGGGTCGACTCCCACTTCTACAATGCATAACCTTTCATTTTACTTCTCGCTCTTGATGAAGCTATAGTATTGAAATTTTATCTGACGAAAAGCCAGTAGAGTATAACCCGCATAACTTTTGAGTTCACACAGATTAGGCAAGGCATATGTTCAACCCATCGGGGCATCTTAGGAACATATATCAAAAATTTCAAGAATAGATAACACAAGCTCGGTAGTAGAGCATGCTTGAGAAAGCAGAGGATACAATTTACCAAAAGCATTATGTATCCGAGGAAAGGCTCACAAGCTTATTGAATATGAAGAACGTTGTTGGACAAAATCCGAAAAAAGGTTCTGGTGGTTCACAAGGGATCTGATGTGAGCATCAGTATTCAACCAAAGGAAGAAGGGATGCAAAGGCATTGGCTTATAGAAACGTCTGAATAATTCGATGCTTGAGTACAAAGGAATTATGATTTCAAGACGAAGGATCAGAAGCAGAGGCTCTAATCAAAAGAATAGTAAGTTGAATAGACTTAGAGGTGCACCCGATCAAATCTTGATTTGGCAAGAACGAGCTCATATCCGGAACAATGTCTGAGCCGGAAAGAAAATTTCCAAGGATTAATTGATAATTGTGTGCATTCACACACATGCTGAATCAACAGTATCAGAATGTTAACCCCAAAGGATTTTAATGAATATCGCCAGACAAATGGAATTAACCAGAAAGCAAGTATGCAAGAATTCCAAGAGCAATAGGTTGTAGAGGATTTTTTAAAGATCAGATAGCATTTTAAGGTATTTTGGAAAGCATATGTACAACTGGGGATGAACGAACCCCGGTTAACTGAATTATCCGCAGTTCGAAAGAAGCTGCTAAGCAGAAGGCACAAAGCATTCTCGGAACAACGGAGAGTACTAGTGGTATCTTATAATAACGGGAGCAACTAGGGATGAAGGTACAAGTGGCCAGGATGTTATTCAGGGGGATTATCGATGGTCAGGAACTGCAAGGTAGTTGGCACAGGGTCTCGAGAAACATCGAGGAGTTTCCATAGAATCTTCTGGTGAAACAAGCGATCATCGATAATGTCGGGGCTCTCCAGGAGGAAGTGGGTATGAGAACCTAATGTCAGAGTTAGTAAAATGTTTAACCCGAATAGACGAGAGATCACAGTCCCAGAGTATAGACGAGGAGTAAAAGATACTAATACCACCCAATGGCGTCGTGGGCCCGTAAGACACACAACCAATGTTAGTAAAAGTTTTTCAGTGACTAGACTCAACTTCGGCCAAGGAGTTGGAAAGGGGGCTACCTACAGGCAGTCGGCTCCGATACCAACTTGTAACGCCCTCAATTCAACCGTACACTAATCATACACGCAAATGTGTATGATCAAGATCAAGGATACCGGGAAGATATCACAACACAACTCTAGACACAAAAATAAAATAATACAAGCTTTATATTACAAGCTAGGGGCCTCGAGGGCTTGAATAAATAAGCTCGAATACACAAGAGTCAGTGGAAGCAACAATATCTGAGTAAAGACATGAGTTAAACAAGTTTGCCTTAAGAAGGCTAGCACAAAAACAACATCGATCGAAACGGCAAGGCCTCCTGCCTGGGAGCCTCCTAACTACTCCAAGTCGTTAGCAGCCGTCACGTTGTAGTAGGCACCCTCGGGGTAGTAGTAATCATCAGTGGTGTCGTCTGGCTCCTGGGATCCGTCATCTGGTCGCAACAATCGGGTATGGGGGAAAAGAGGTAGCAAAGCAGCCGTGAGTACTCATCCAAAGTACTCGCAAGACTTACATCAGATCTAAACTAAGTATGCATCTGTATCAAAGGAAATGGGCTGTATCTGTGTACTAAACTAAAGAATGCCATAAGAGAAGGGGAAAGCCTAGCCTATCGAAGACTAGCATCTTCAAGCATCTTGCAGCATATAGAAGAGTACAGATCAACATAATACAAAGTAGTAGTAGTGTTATCAACCTCGACCAGAGATCCTTTCTCGACTCCCTGCGAGAAAGCAATCCCAGAGCCATAATATCCAGTTCTCATTTCCATTTCTCATCACAATCCATTTCTTATTACCATCCATTTCTCATCACAAGTATCCAGTTCTAGTTGTATCGATCGGGATACAACTCCAAGTGTCCGTTACCGTAGGACAGGCTATTGATAGATGTTTTCTTCCCTGCAGGGGTGCACCAACTTACCCACCATGCTCGATTAACTATGGCCGGACACACTTTCCTAGGTCATGCCCGGCCTCGGCCAAACAATACGCCGCAACCCGACCTAGGCTTAATAGAGAGGCCAGCACGCCGGACTAAACCTATGCCCCCAGGGTTCATGGAACATCGCCCCGGGAACCCCTGCACGTTGCGTGGGCGGCCGATGAGCAGACCTAGCTACCTCCTTCAAAAAGGCAGGTGCTTACGCAGTCCAACCCGGCGCGCGCCGCTCAGTCGCTGACGTCTATTAAGCATCGACTGATGCATACGACGCAGAACGCCCATACTATGCCCACGTGATGGTTAGTGCTATAAGGCCAGAGGCCCCTCGGATCAAATGTCCAAATCGTAGTGTATTAGGAACGCGCGGTAACAAGCAGAGACTCACGAAAGATGTGACCACGTCGCCCCGTCTCGAGTACCTGTGGCAAGGGCTAAGAATGCCCGGCCACACCTCGTAAGTATCTCGCGGGCACCTTCCAGGTCAACCCGACTCCACATCAGTCGCTATTAAGCTCGCGCGAAGTCATAGTAACCATAGTAACTGTGTGTCTAACACTAAGGGGAAAACCCGAGGAATCACCCCTGGTGAATTCCACTCGATGTTATCATCAAGGTAAACGTAAGAGGATCCACCCTCGAGGTTCACACTTGAGGGATTGCACGACAGAGCCGTAACGGAAATGGTTAAGGAGTAAATCACACTCGATGACCCCGACCGGATAGCTACAGTACAGAGATCTCATCAGTAGTGATGTAAGAGGTTCCACCCTCGGCACTCGATGGTAACTCTGCAGAGTCGTACAACTAGGGGGGTGATGTGCGGTGTCGGGGCCTGGACGTCGATCACGTTGATCAAGTCATCGAACATAAAGCGACGCAACTGGGACAAGGTGGGGTCACTGATGGATCTCTAACCAACCTATACTAAGCAGTTTAGGATAAGCAGGTAAGGTATGAAAGCAGGTAACAAAAATAGGCTATGCATCAGAGTAGGATCATATAGAAAGCAGTAGAAGTTCTAATGCAAGCATAAGAGGGAAAGAAATGGGCGATATCGAAATGCTCAAGGGGGGTTTGCTTGCCTGGTTTCTCGGGCGAGAAGAAGGGGTCGTCGTCGGCGTAGTCGATCACTGGGGCCTCAGCAGCGGTCTCGGGGTCTACCGGAGAGAAGAGGGGGAAGAAACAGTAAATACAGAGCAAGCAAGTGCATAACAGGACAACAGGCAAAGCTAGACGTGTTCTAACGCGGTGCTACACGATACCGACGAAGGGGGATAATATCTGGGAATGCTTTCCGAAACTTTGGCATTTTCGGACAGACGAACCGGAGGGGGACGGTTCCAAGTTCAGCCTGCTAGGGGCATGTGACAGATGAACGAACTGCATATTCGGATTCGTCTCGTCGTTCTGAGCAACTTTCATGTATAAAACTTTTTCATCTGAGTTACGGTTTATTTTATATTAATTTTCAAAGTCTAAATTAATTTTAGGAATTTTAAATAACTAAACCAAATAATTAGTAAATGCTATGGGTACATAGAAGTGTAGCCAACATCTCTTACTGTGTGCATTACAGGTGGGTCCCCAGTGTTGAGTTAGCAGCTGATTCAGTCAACCTTATCCACATGAACAATACATGTGGGTCCTACATGTAAGTGCCTCATTATTATTATTATTTTTTATCCTATTTATTTTCTTTCTCTCCTTTTTTTAATTTGACCCGGCCCCACTGGCTAGGGGACAGCCGGCCATAGGGGGAACTCTACGCACGCACGTAGAGGGAACATCGCGGCCGGCGGCGAGCCACGGCGGGGCTCGGCCGGGGGAAGGCTAGCGCTGCCCGAAGAGCCCAGGTAGGGTCGCGGGCGCGGCCAAGGGCGGCGGTAGGCGGCGACGGCCGTGCGGCCAGAGGGGAGCTGAGGGGCGCGCGCAGTGACAGCCACGGGGAGGCAGCGCGTGGCTTGGGGATTGGCGCGGCCTTCGCGCCGGCGACTGCGAGCAGCTGGTGACGGCGGCCGGCGGGAGCTGGCGGCGCGCGGGGTTACAGGCAGGGCCAAGGAGCGGAGCTCCAGGCGTCGCGGTGCCGCAAACGGGAGCCGGCGAGCAGCGGGCGTAGCAGCAGCGGTGGGCGCCGGTGACTGCAGCAGGGGCGGCGAGCAGTTGGGTCGTGGCCAGGCGCGCGGGCGAGAGAGGCGCCGGCGCAGGGTGGGCGCAGGCCAGGCGCGAGGCCAGGCGCGCAGGGAAGCACGACCATGGGTGCGGCGAGCGTGTATGGGGGCGAACCCGATGCGGTT
>NC_041382.1:146787550-146844814 GCF_002162155.2 Triticum dicoccoides | reverse complement strand
CGTAGGAACTCAGGGGAGCCGGAGGTAGTTGGAGTAGAGGGGATCGACGACGAGGCAGAGGTGATGTCCGTCGAAGGGGATTGACGTGGACGACGACGGTGTTGCCCCCCGGCTCCGATCCAGGGGCGTAGATGATGAAGACGATGGCTGTGGCTCTTCGGGACAACTCCACAAGCGTCGGGGAGCTCATAAGCCGCGGGAACGGCGGCGGCGGTGCAGTCACCGCTCTAGCTCTTGTGTCATTTTCGAGCAGACGAGGAGAAGCACGATGGGGGAAAGAGAGGAGATCGGTCGAGAGCGGACTAGGGTTCGCGTTGCTGCAGTTATAAGCTGAGGGAGTCGACATGGAGGCCATCCATGGCCATGGCAGCCGTGGATGTGCGAAACGCACGCCTCCTGCCTCCTGTACCTGAGGATGGAAGGAGAAGGCCCGTTGAGTGGGCTGGGCCGCACTGTAGAACCAGGCTTAAAGTAAACATTAGATTTTGTGTATTTTCCCTTTCTTTTTCTGTAAATCAAACAACTATAGATTTGCAATTATTTGGGCTACTAAATGATTTTTGCAAAGTGTGAAACTTGGCACAAAATTCTAGCACAATATTACTAGGTTGCACAAAAAGTTTGGGGCCTTTTGGAGTTGTCTAACCATTTTTAGAAATTGAAAAGGAAAATTTTAAATGTTGCTGGACCACTAAATAACTTCAAGGGCACTTTGGGAATCCAAAAGAGGTTGGTTCCAACATGAAAAATATCCAGGAATTGTTTGCCACACTTTGAACATTTTATTTTTCATGTTTGACAAATTTGAATTTTGACTTTATAATTGAATTTGAGTTTGAACAGTGATTTGGATCAAGTGAAGATTAGCAACAGTAACATTGTGACATGGGACCATTAACAGGGGATTACTGTAGCATGACACAGGGGGTGTTACAACAAATGACAATAAATGACGAGATGTGAAGAAGGGAATCCGGGGCCAAATCGTGAAAATCCAGCCCCTAATAGAACATAAGACCCCTAACAAAGGGATCCAGAGCGAGGCCTAGTCCTGGAGGAAGTGGGAGACGAACACAACGCTCTCGTTGGGTTCGGGAGTAGGGACGACCTGCCATCGGGCGGGCAGCCTATGCGAAATTTCGGCGGTCAGATATCTGGCCTCCCTCAACTTCTTAATGTCCCCCTCCATGACGGAGGAAGGCATCCACCAGCCTTGAAGGCTGGATCCGGACATGATTGAAGGTCCAAAGCACCTGACCTAGGCTTTGGGTGTTAGAACTCGAGGCGGGGGAAGGATTCGATTGAGCATGGGAGGGAAAAAAGAAAAAGCCTTGTCCCTTTATAAAGGGGATGAATA
Source organism: Triticum dicoccoides (assembly GCF_002162155.2). NCBI lineage: Eukaryota > Viridiplantae > Streptophyta > Magnoliopsida > Poales > Poaceae > Triticum > Triticum dicoccoides. Next base: position 146,843,457 of record NC_041382.1, on the reverse strand, counting down.
TCAGGCGTCCTCCTTGTGGCTGTTCGAGACTTACCTAAAGATCTAGGAGTCATACCAACAGGCACGGTTGAGTTACCCACGTTTGTATTGATGAGAATCCCTTGATAAAGGGAACATGATCTCTGCTTTGACAAGACGTGTCAAGAAACCGCCTTGCGTTATGTGCGGGGCTGGTTAAAGAAAAAACGGTTCAAATAATTATCGGGCCGTGGCGTGATGTCATGCTGCCAAAACGTGTCAGCAGATTAGATTTGTGGAAATATTATTCTCTCTACGGTGGTATGTGGAACTTATTTTACAGGGTCGGATACTATCCTTGTATTCAAACTCTTCCGTGGTGTATTCGGAGGAGGAACCCGCCTTGCAATGCCGAAGACAACACTGCGCGCCGGACTCATCGTCATTGAAGCCTGGTTTAGGGGCTACTGAGGGAGTCCTGGATTAGGGGGTCTCCGGACAGCCGGACTGTTGGACTATGAAGATACGAGATTGAAGACTTCGTCCCGTGTCCGAATGGGACTCTACTTGGCGTGGAAGGCAAGCTAGGCAATACGGATATGCATATCTCCTCCTTGGTAACCGGCCTTGTGTAACCCTAGCCTCATCCAGTGTCTATATAAACCAGAGGGTTTTAGTCCGTAGGACAACATACAATCATACCATAGGCTAGCTTCTAGGGTTTAGCCTCTTCGATCTCGTGGTAGATCAACTCTTGTACTACTCATATTATCAAGATTAATCAAGCAGGACGTAGGGTTTTACCTCCATCAAGAGGGCCCGAACCTGGGTAAAACATCGTGTCCCCTGCCTCCTGTTACCATCCGCCTTAGACATATAGTTCGGGACCCCCTACCTGAGATCCGCCGGTTTTGACACCGACAATCCCTGTAAGTTTGTTTTGTCTTGTGATGAATGTCAAAGAATTGGCAATATTAGTAGACGTCAAGAAATGCCTATGAATTATTCACTTGTTATTGAACCATTTGATGTCTGGGCCTTTAACTATATGGAACCGTTTCCTTCCTCTAATGGGTATACACATATTTTAGTTGCTGTTGATTACGTTACTAAGTGGGTAGAAGCTATTCCAACTAGTAGTGCTGATCATAACACCTCTATTAAGATGCTGAAAGAAGTTATTTTTCCTAGGTTTGGAGTCCCTAGATACTTAATGACTGATGGTGGTTCACATTTTATTCATGGTGCCTTTTGTAAAATGCTTGCTAAGTATGATGTTAATCATAGAATTGCATCTCCTTATCACCCACAGTCTAGTGGTCAAGTAGAACTGAGCAATAGAGAGCTTAAATTAATTTTGCAAAAGACTGTTAATAGATCTAGGAAGAATTGGTCCAAGAAACTTGATGATGCATTATGGGCCTATAGAACTGCATACAAAAATCCTATGGGTATGTCTCCGTATAAAATGGTTTATGGAAAAGCATGTCACTTACCTCCTGAACTAGAAAATAAGGCATATTGGGCCATTAAAGAGCTCAATTATGATTTCAAACTTGCCGGTGAGAAGAGGCTTTTTGACATTAGCTCACTTGATGAATGGAGAACCCAGGCCTGTGAGAATGCCAAACTATTTAAAGAAAAAGTTAAAAGATGGCCTGACAAAAGGATACAAAAACGTGAGTTTAATGTAGGGGATTATGTATTGTTATACAACTCTCATTTAATATTTTTTGCAGGCAAACTCCTCTCTAAATGTGAAGGTCCTTACGTCATCGAGGAGGTCTATCGTTCCGGTGCCATAAAAATCAACAACTTCGAAGGCACAAATCCGAAGGTGGTGAACGGTCAAAGAATCAAACATTATATCTCAAGTAATCCCATAAATGTTGAAACTAATGTTATTGAAACCGTAACCCCAGAGGAATACATAAGGGACACTTTCCATAACGTTTCGGATTCCAAAAGGGAATAGGTACGTGGTACGTTATGTAAACCGACTCCAAAACAATTCTAATGGCAATTTTTCTTTGTTCTGGAATATTTAAGAAAATAGGAAAATAAGAAGTTGTCCGGAAAGGACACGAGGCTTCCACAAGGGTGGAGGGCGCGCTCTACTCCCCTGGGCGCGCCCCCTGCCTCGTGGGCACCTCGTGTGCTCTCCGGACTCCTTTTTCTTGCACGATACTTCTTTTGGTCGGTAAAAATTCGCTATATAATCTCCCGAAGGTTTTACCACCATATCACGCAAATATCCTCTGTCTTTGTTTCGAGCTGTTTCTGCTGCAGATTATAGCAATATGTCATCCCAAGATTCGGAGGGAGAAAGTTATGTGGCTGATTACCTTGCAGATCATAAGGTCTACGGGGACTTGGAGCATTGTGGTTGGACCATGGAGGAAGCAGAAGACTGTGACCCTAGGGGAAAGGAGGAGATGAGCTCAGATGAAGATGAAGTCCCATTACCTCAACCTGGGGACATGCATGTTGTCGTGGTTCTAAGCCTGACAGTAGAGTGGGGGGTAGGTATGGAGAGGCAAGGTCCTAGCTATGGAGAGGTTGTAAGCACAAAGGATGTACGAGTTCAGGCCCTTCTCGGAAGAAGTAACAACCCTACGTCTCGGAGCCCGGAGGCGGTCGAGTGGATTATGAATGTATGAATTACAAGATGCCCCACCCCTCTGCCTGTGGAGGGGGGTGGCTTATATAGAGTGCGCCAGGACCCCAGCCAGCCCACGTAGGAGAGGGTTTAAGGTGAGTTAAGTCTGGGGCGTTACTGGTAACGCCCCACATAAAGGCCTTTACTATCATAAAGTCTACTTGATTACAGGCCGTTGCAGTGCAGAGTGCCTCTTGACCTCCTGGTGGTCGAGTGGGTCTTCGTGGTCGAGTCCTTCAGGCCAGTCGAGTGAATCCTCGTTGGTCGACTGGAAGGCGACCTCTTCTAAGGATGTCCTAGGGTAAGTTACTTGGATCAGGTCCATGACCCTACCCTAGGTACATAACCCCATCATTAGCCCCCGAATGGATTGAGGCTTCGAGTGAAGAAGGAGTTGATGTCGTTTTCGATTAACCTTTGCGCTCCGGTTGTGCGCTGTTCTGGACCAAAGAATCCCTTTGTCGATAGGAAACAACTTGCCTTCAGTCGACTTGATCCATTCTGTTTTTGCGTCGAGTGATCTTTCAGGCTTCGACGATCTCCGAGCGATGGATCGCCGGAAACACCGCGCCTGACAGACTGATTTGTTGCTCGCGGATTCCACGGGATGCGAAATTTTGGGGCGCGCGCGAAGCGGGGCGGACCACGGCGTTCGGATGGGACGGGGCATGGACGCCTCGATCTCCGCGCCGCCTTTTTCGCCACGTATCCCGTCTGCATAACTGTTCCAGATATGATTAGATCGACCGGGCCCACCTGTCATCCACTCGGAAGGGACCTTATAAATGTGCCCGGCGAGGATTTCTGTGCTGCACCTTAGCATTCTCTCCCTCTCTCTGCTTCCTTCCTCCCTGCTCAGCGTGCTCGCTCTCGCCCCCGCACCACTTCCCTTCGCGCATCTCGCCGGCGACCATGGCCAAGGAGAAGACGGTGGCGCTGGAGCGTGCAAAGAAGGCGTCGGCGTCGGAGAAGGCGAAGGGGAGATCCACCAGCCGCGGAGGGTCCTCGTCCAGATCCCGCCTGCCGAAAGGCTGGGTCCAAGGAGACTGGATCCAGTCGACCATCACTGAGAATGACATTCTCGACATGGCCAACGAGGGCTTGATCCCCCACGGAGCTGCGAGGCTTCCGGGGAAGGAGTGGCAGCCTCAGCCAGAAGAGGGTGAGTGTGTGCTTTTGGCCACCCATGTGGATCGTGGGTTTTCCTTGCCGCCGAGTGTTTTCTTTCGTGGCTTCTTGAATTTCTTCGGAGCACAGCTCCACCATTTTACCCCAAACTCCATTGCCTATCTTGCTGCGTTCGTGTCCATGTGTGAGGGTTTCTTGGGCTGTCGACCGCACTGGGCTTGTTCAAGCATATATTCACGTGTCGCTCTCAGACCGTGAAGAAGGCGAGTCCAGGCGACGAAAAGACCCGAGTCGTCCAAATGTGTGGGGGTTTGGGCATCCAGGTGAGGAACAAGAGCACCTTTCCGCCCATGACCTTTCCCGAGTCAGTCAGAGGCTGGCAGTCGACCTGGTTCTACTGCCGGGACCAGTCGACGCCGGGACAGTCGAGTGGACTCCCACAGTTTACCATGGACCGAGTGAACAAGCCCTCCTCTCTGAAGTTGATCCCGGAGGAGAAAGCTGATGTGAAGATGTTGATGGAGCGCGTGGTGCAGTTGGTTCGGGAGGGAGTGACGGGCATGGATCTCCTGGAGGTCTTCCTCAGGCGTCGCATCCAGCCCCTCCAGTTCCGGAGCCACTGCATGTGGTTGTATTGTGGGACCGAAGACGAGACTAGAGTCCATCCAGAAGCAGTCGACGATGTCACTCTGGAAAGATGGATGGCAGCCGTCACCGGAAACAAGGACAACCCACGCGGAGCCAGAAGGATTCCTCCACTCGACCACAACAGTGATCCACATAAGGTACACTTGCCCTGCTCTCCACTGCATTCTTGTCGCATTCATCTCTGTCTACTCTGCCGACTGGTCGACTGATCATTGTCTTGATATCTGCTAGGCCCTCACCGAGCTGTACTCGATGCCCAATGGGGCACAAACTCCGACTGAGGAGGGTGAGGCGAGTGGGGGCGAGAGCCAGGACGAGGAGGAATGGGACTCGGACGTTGCAGGGGACGACGACGACGATGATGATGACGACGGCGATGATGATGACGCCGAAGACGAGGAGGAAGAGGAGGAGGTCGTGCCACCGCGCTCGGAAAGGCGGTCGAAGCTCGTCCACGACCCTTCGACTGAACGTGGCAAGGGGGTTGCGACGCAGTCGACCAAGCGCCCTAGGACCACTTCTCCAGCGCCGACTGAAAAGGCGCCGAAGCAGCCTAGGGGGGCTCCGCCAAAGCCGACCAAGCTCCTGCCGAAGATGAAGGTGTCCATCCCCACCATATCAGGGTAATTGTGCTGCTCATATTTTCTTATTCTGTGCGAACTTTATCTCTGGTCGACGCTGAAGTTAGTCGACCGATCCTTTGGAGTTGCAGTGCTGCTACTTCTGAGACCTCGGCCCGGGCTGATGACCACGAGATGGAGGATGCAGCAACTTCGAACCCAGGTACTGTATTCTTAACATCGTTCTTAGTCGACTGACTCGCGATCTCTGATCCTGATTCTTCTCCGCAGCTCCACCCAATACTGTTATCAATCTCCCTGATGATGACGAGGATGAAGAAACACTGGCACGCAGGAGGAGTCGGAAAGCGTCCGCCAGTAAGGTGCCTCAGGATGTGACGGCGCCTGAGATTCTGACTGTGGAAGAAGAGAACATCACTCGACACACGGTGTCCTTCGCAAATCCACTGACGAGTGCTCAGCAGCCCTCCCTCTTCACGACGCACCACGTCCCAGAGGACCAAGCTGGCGCAGCAAAGGAGGCAATACGCCAGGCGGGACTCATGATGGAGCAGCTGAAGACTATCCGGGACGCGAGCCAGGCAGCTTATGACGCCAGCTCTGCCCTCCAAATCAATGTCCAGGTCAGTCGACCGCTGTTTGTTCTGTTGGATATGCTACCAAAAACTTTTCTTTTCCGGAATTTATAGTAATCACCCACTGGGTGTGTCGAATAAACTCCGTGTTAGCGGGGGCACGCTGAGTGCACCCGCTGGGTGTAGTCCCCAAGGCTAAGGTCGACTGCTGGCAGTCGGCCTTAGGCTTTATGATGTCAATCTTTCTGTCAGTCGACTGGTCGACTGGATTTCACAAACCGGTGGGGGCACGCTGAGTGCACCCACTGGGTGTAGTCCCCAAGGCTAAGGTCGACTGCTGGCAGTCGGCCTTAGGCTTTATAATGTCAATCTTTCTGTCAGTCGACTGGTCGACTGGATTTCACAAACCGGTGGGGGCACGCTGAGTGCACCCACTGGGTGTAGTCCCCGAGACTGTGGTCGACTGCTTGCAGTTGATCCCAGTCTTAGAGAATGCATCTCGCACACATTTTTTTTTGAGGTCGACTGGTCGACTTTGTCTTCAACAGGATTAGTGGGGGCACGCTGAGTGCACCCACTGGGTGTAGTCCCCGAGACTACGGTCGAATGCTTGTATTTGGCTGTAGTCTTAGAAACGTGTGTTTATCCCTTTTTCACTCGGAAGTGAATTATATTTGACATTTAGTCGATTGGTTCTTCACAGAACTCCTGTGATCTTGTGGCTCGCTACTCAGAGCTGGAACAAAAACATACTCAAGTCGAGCTGAGCTTGAGGCTGGTTCAGGAGAAGCTGACAAAGGCAAAGGAGGAGACCGAAGGTATGTTTGGTGAGACCCTGACGACTGCTTTTCCCCTTGCTTGTTTCAGCATCTGATCTTGCTGTAACTTGCAGGTAAGGTAAGGGAGGCCCAGCAGAAGAAAGACCTTGAGCTAGCTGAGAAGATCAAGCTTGCTGACGAGAAGTTAGCTTCAGTTACCAAGCTCGAACAAGACAATACCAATCTGAAAGCTGCTCTTGGGATTGCCAACAAGGAGGTCAGTCGACTGAAAACTAACAAAGCTGCCCTGACCGACCAAGTCAGCAAATTGACTGAGAAGAAAACTGAACTGGAGGCCTTCCTGAGTGGCCTTGCCAAAAAGTTGTTCCTTATGCTTGAAGGTAAATCTCCATGTTTGGCAAATATTTCCAATTGTGGCTTTTTCCATTCGACTATCTCATTGACTTAGTGATCACCCTTGCAGAATTTTGTCAAAACTTTGAAGAAGAAACCAGCCGACTGGAGCCAAACCTTGACCCCGTCAATTCTCCGGTGAACGACGAAGTTGCCATGGATGTTTTCCGACTGGAGTCTCGTGTTGCAGCTGTCGTGGACTATCTCGCAAGGCTGAAGGCCGCCACATCTCGCATCGACTCGACGCTCTGGCCTGAGGAGACACTTCAGAATGACCTTGAGTCGCTGATGGCCCGCTTGAACACGATCCCTGGTCGAGTGCAGGAGTGGAAGAAGTCCTCGGCTCGGTGTGGTGCAGATGTCGCTCTGTGTCTGGCCCGAGTCCACTGCAAAGATGCGCGAGAAGAGAAGCTGGCGGCCCTTCGGGTGGCCAATACCAAGAAGCACGACTTCAGATCCTTTATGGAAACTTTCCTTGCAGCTGCCACTCGGATCGCCGACGGGATTGACCTTGATGAATTTGTTGCACCTTCCAGCCCTCCACAGGAGGGGTAAAAAACTTCTTCTGGCTCGACGCTTTAAATTTGCCTCGGTATGCTGAGTGAAATTGTAACCGACAAACCTTAACAGGCTTGACGCCTGAGCACTTTCGGTTCCTTTAGATGTCGATTCAAACTTGGATTTGGTGCTTGAATACGATTGCCTTCGGCTCGGAATGTCTTTTGCAGGTTCAAAGCAAGGTGCCTTAGGCGAGCGCTTGGACTGCAGCTAAGCCCCCGAGTGAGAGGGTTGCTCTTCACTCGGTAGGATTTTTGTAACTTAGGCGAGCACAGGGCTGCAGCTAAGCCCCCGAGTGAGAGGGTTGCTCTTCACTCGGTAGGATTTTCACAACTTAGGCGAGTGCTTGGACTGCAGCTAAGCCCCCGAGTGAGAGGGTTGCTCTTCACTCGGTAGGATTTTTATAACTTAGGCGAGCACGAGGCTGCAGCTAAGCCTCCGAGTGGAAGGCTGGCTTACCACTCGGTAGGATTTTGATAACTTAGGCGAAACGGATTCGCAGCTAAGCCTCCGAGTGGGAGTCTGGCTCACCACTCGGTAGGATTTTGATAACTTAGGCGAAACGGATTCGCGGCTAAGCCTCCGAGTGGGAGTCTGGCTCACCACTCGGTAGGATTTTTACAAACTTAGGCGAAACGGATTCGCAACTAAGTCACCCACTGAGGGGAATTTCATTGGACAAAAAATAAAAAGTGACAGATATTATGGAGGAACTATGACACTTATTATTTTGAGGTCCATGAACTACAGAAGTACTTTATTGCAACTCAACCGAGTGATAAAGCTTAAGTGTAAAACGGGCGGAGTAGCTCCACGTTCCAAGCTCGGGGCTCGTCGATATTATGCTCGACGTTGTAAAGACGGTACGCCCCGTTGTGGAGAACCTTGGTGACGATGAAGGGGCCTTCCCAAGAAGGAGCAAGCTTGTGTGGTTTGTGCTGATCCACTCGGAGAACCAAATCCCCTTCCTGGAAGGCTCGACCTCTCACGTTTCGGGCGTGGAAACGCCGCAGATCTTGTTGGTAGATGGTCGACCGGATCAGAGCCATCTCCCTTTCTTCCTCTAAAAGGTCGACTGCGTCCTGCCGCGCTTGTTCAGCTTCTGCTTCGTTGTAGATTTCAACTCGAGGAGCATTGTGGAGAAGATCACTCGGCAAGACTGCTTCAGCTCCATAGACCAAGAAGAATGGAGTTCTTCCGGTCGACCGATTAGGCGTGGTCCGCAGTCCCCAGAGTACAGATGGAAGTTCGTCGACCCAAGCTCCAGCCGCGTGTTTGAGATCACGCATCAGTCGAGGCTTCAGTCCCTTGAGAATCAGTCCATTAGCTCGCTCTGCTTGTCCATTCGACTGCGGATGGGCGACTGATGCGTAGTCGACCCGTGTGCCTTGGGAGTCGCAGAAAGCTTTGAATTCCTCTGAGTCAAAGTTCGACCCATTATCCGTAATGATGCTGTGCGGAACTCCATATCTGAATATTAGTTCCCTGATGAAGCTAACAGCAGTACCGGTGTCAAGGCTCTTGATTGGTTTAGCCTCGATCCACTTGGTGAACTTGTCGACTGCCACCAGTACATGCGTGAAGCCACTTCGTCCTGTTCTCAAAGGACCGATCATGTCCAGCCCCCAAACTGCAAAAGGCCAGACGAGTGGGATGGTCTTCAAAGCTGACGCAGGCTTGTGCGACATATTCGAGTAGAACTGACATCCCTCGCACTTATCTACTATCTCTTTTGCCATCTCATTCGCCTTGGGCCAGTAAAATCCGGCTCGGTATGCTTTGGCCACGATGGTCCGAGAGGACGCATGATGACCACAGGTCCCCGAGTGAATATCATTGAGGATGAGTCGACCTTCTTCTGGTGTTATGCACTTCTGACCGACTCCAGTCGCGCTTTCTCTGTATAATTGTCCTTTGATTACGGTAAAGGCCTTAGATCGACGGACGATCTGTCGAGCCTCTTCCTCATCATCCGGAAGCTCTTTCCTCAAGATATATGCGACATACGGAATCGTCCAGTCGGGAATGACCACCAAAACCTCCATGATCAAGTCGACCACCGCTGGGACTTCAACTTCAGTCGGATCTGTGGCGCTCTTGGGCTGCGGAGTTTCTTCGGTGAAAGGATCTTCTTTGACTGACGGAGTGTGTATATGCTCCAAGAACACACCACTCGGAATGGCTTCTCTCTTGGAACCTATCTTTGCTAGATCATCAGCTGCTTGATTTTTCAGTCGGGGTATATGATGGAGCTCCAACCCCTCGAACTTCTTCTCCAGCTTCCTCACTGCACTGCAGTATCCAGTCATGGCTGGGCTTCTCACGTCCCATTCTTTCATCACCTGATTGACCACTAAATCCGAGTCGCCATAGACCATTAGGCGACGGACGCTGAGTGAAATGGCCATGCGCAACCCATATAGGAGGGCCTCATATTCTGCCTCATTGTTGGAGGAATCAAAGTGAATCTGGAGCACATATCTGAGCTTATCTCCTCTGGGGGAAACCAGGACAACCCCAGCACCGGAACCATTCAACATCTTAGAGCCATCGAAAAACATGGTCCAATGCTCCGAGTGAACTTCAGTCGGCTGCTGTTGTTCAATCCACTCGGCGAGGAAATCTGCTATCGCCTGGGACTTAATGGCTTTCTTTGCCTCAAACTTGATATCAAGGGGAAGAAGTTCAATCGCCCATTTGGCCACTCGACCAGTTGCGTCTCTGTTGTGCAAAATCTCTGATAGTGGAGCGTCGCTGACGACTGTGATGGAATGGTCAGAGAAATAATGAGCAACCTTCTTTGTGGTCATGTATATTCCATACACAAGCTTCTGATAATGAGGATATCTCTGCTTGGATGGAGTCAAGACTTCGGACAAATAATACACTGGGCGCTGAACTTTGAGAGCTTTTCCTTCTTCTTCCCGCTCGACCGTTAGCACAGTACTGACGACTTGTCCTGTGGCTGCGATGTAGAGCAACAGAGGCTCTTTGCTGATTGGAGCAGCAAGCACCGGCTGGGTGGAGAGCAGAGCTTTTAGCTCGGCAAACGCTGCATCAGCTTCTGGAGTCCACTCGAACTTGTCAGCCTTCTTCATCAGTCGGTAAAGAGGCAGTGCCTTTTCACCGAGTCGTGAGATGAATCGACTTAATGCGGCCAAGCATCCAGTAAGCTTCTGGACATCGTGCACTCGCACAGGGCGTTTCATTCGGAGAATAGTGCCAATCTTCTCTGGGTTAGCGTCGATTCCCCGTTCGGAAACGAGAAAACCGAGTAACTTGCCACCAGGAACTCCAAATGGACTCTGCTATACGGGTCGCAGCTGCTAAATTCTGAATTGGGGTTCGATATACCTGAGTCGGCGGGAAGAGTTGACGTCGACTGGTGTCGGGAACTCGTTGCCGCGCGCGCTCGTCGAGTGCTCGCTGAAGGTTCTCCAGTCGAGTGCGCTCGGCCAAATTGGCCAGACGCGCCTCCTCCAAGGCACGAGCCTCGGGGGTTTCTCCTGCGATGGGAATACGCAGGGGATCCTCGTTCCTGCGGCGAAGCTCTTCTCTTTGCAGAGAGTCGAGTGGCTCGGGCTGGTACTCTTCGTAGTCTCGTGCAGGGTCGCCGCCGTCACCTGCTCCACCACCACGGGCGAAGCCGGGAGGGCTGTGGGGCCCGTCGACCATCAAGATTTCCGCCGCTGGATCACTGCTTCCGCACTTGGATGCAGTCTCTCCGGAGCCAGTCGACTGATCGAACAAGCCGTAGAGAGATTCGTTGGGCTCGATTGCCGCAACTTGTGTAGTGGCCGATTGGCGAGCCACCGCGTGACTCACCCATCGCTGAAGCCTCGACCGGCCTGAGCGCTTGCGCTGGCGGGAGACTGGGAGGGTGGACGATGGAGGAGCCGACCGATACTGGGTCGACGGTTGCCGCAGCAGAACGCCGCGGACACATGCGCGAAAATGCGTCGCACCGCGGACGGGGAGCGCGTCTACGTCGAGTGGTGCCTCCTGGAGCCATGCGGAGTCGTCGGCGATGAAGGTGAGGGTGCCGAGACGGATCTCTTGACCCTTGACCAAAACTCCAGCAGACACCATGATGAGAGTACTCGGAAGAATCGCAACTTCTCCACAAAATCGCTAAAACACCTGCCCCACGGTGGGCGCCAACTGTCGTGGTTCTAAGCCTGACAGTAGAGTGGGGGGTAGGTATGGAGAGGCAAGGTCCTAGCTATGGAGAGGTTGTAAGCACAAAGGATGTACGAGTTCAGGCCCTTCTCGGAAGAAGTAACAGCCCTACGTCTCGGAGCCCGAAGGCGGTCGAGTGGATTATGAATGTATGAATTACAAGATGCCCCACCCCTCTGCCTGTGGAGGGGGGTGGCTTATATAGAGTGCGCCAGGACCCCAGCCAGCCCACGTAGGAGAGGGTTTAAGGTGAGTTAAGTCTGGGGCGTTACTGGTAACGCCCCACATAAAGGCCTTTACTATCATAAAGTCTACTTGATTACAGGCCGTTGCAGTGCAGAGTGCCTCTTGACCTCCTGGTGGTCGAGTGGGTCTTCGTGGTCGAGTCCTTCAGGCCAGTCGAGTGAATCCTCGTTGGTCGACTGGAAGGCGACCTCTTCTAAGGATGTCCTAGGGTAAGTTACTTGGATCAGGTCCATGACCCTACCCTAGGTACATAACCCCATCACATGTGGAGTTCAAAAAGTCAAGCCTCCCCAATAGAGCAAAGAAACCTAAGATCGAGTTTATCCCTTTTCATCTCTTGCAGGAGAACAAACAAGAACTATGCAAAAAGGTATTAAGCCTTGAGCGGGAGATCGAGGACCTAATGGAGCAAAATTCTATCCTCAAGCGCAAATTAAGGAAGAAGCACACGCCATTAACAACTCCATCATCACCATCCCCGAAGAAAGAGATATAAACACATGGGTATGGGCACTCCCCTTGACAATTGCCAAGCTTGGGGGAGTGCCCCGGTATCGTATCACCATCACACTTTTATCTTTACCATTTTTCTTAGTTTGATCCTTTTAGTAATATCTTGATCTAGTAGAATAAAGTTTTAGTATGATCTAGTTTTGATTTTTGCTTTATTATCCTTCTATGTAATCGAGTCCGTGAGCTATATATAATAAAGATTAGTGTTGAGTCAAGGGCTTTGCCATCTTGCTATGATCTTGAGGGTATAAAAATAAAAGAGAAGACAAAGAATGAAAATAAATAAAGAGATCATATGAATCTTATGGAGAGTAATGACTTCACATATAAAGAGTATGATGGATAAAAGTTGTTGAAAGTTGACAAACATAGTTTTGGTCATCGTTGCAATTAATAAGAAGTAATAAAGAAAGAGAGGTTTTCACATATAAATATACTATCTTGGACATCTTTTATGATTGCGAGCACTTATTAAAATATGACATGCTAAAGAGTTGATGTTGGACAAGGAAGACAACTTAATGGCTTATGTTTTCTTATATCCGAGATTAAGTATATTGTCATGGATCATTCAACATGTTGAGCTTGCCTTTCTCTCTCATGCTAGCCAAATTCTTTGCACCAAGTAGAGATACTACTTGTGCTTCCAAATATCCTTAAACCCAGTTTTGCCATAAGAGTCCACCATATCTACCTATGGATTGAGTAAGATCCTACAAGTAAGTTGTCATCATCGCAAGCAATAAAAAATGCTCTCTAAATATGTATGACTTATTAGTGTGGAGAAAATAAGCTTTGTACGATCTTGTGATGTGGAAGAAATAAAAGCGACGGACTGCATAATAAAGGTCCATATCACAAGTGGCAATATAAAGTGACGTTCTTTCGCATTAAGATTTTGTGCATTCAACCATAAAAGCACATGACAACCTCTGATTCCCTCTGCAAAGGGCCTATCTTTTATTCTTGTCTATTACTTCATACAAGAGTCATGGTGATCTTCACCTTTCCTCTTTTTTATATTTTATCCTTTGGAAAGCACAGTGTGTTGGAAAGATCCAGATATATATAGCTAATTGGATGTGAGTTTTCATGAACTATTATTGTTGACATTACCCTTGAGGTAAAAGGTTAGGAGGCAAAACTATAAGCCCCTATCTTTCTCTGTGTCCGATTAAAACTTCGTACCCATAAATATTGCGTGAGTGTTAGCAATTGTGAAAGACTAAATGATAGTTGAGTATGTGAACTTGCTAAAAAGCTCTTATATTGACTCTTTCTGATGTTATGATAAATTGCAATTGCTTCAATGACTGAGATTATAGTTTGTTAGTTTTCAATGAAGTTTCTTATTCATACTTGAAATTGTGATTGAATCATTACTTTAGCATAAGAAATCATATGACAATATATATATATATATTGTTGTTCTAAGAATGATCATTATGCTATCATGTCTGTATTTTATTTTTATCGACACCTCTATCTCTAAACATGTGGTCATATTTTTTGATTTCAACTTTCGCTTGAGGACAAGCGAGGTCTAAGCTTGGGGGAGTTGATACGTCCATTTTGCATGATGCTTTTATATCGATATTTATTGCATTATGGGCTGTTATTACACATTATGTCACAATACTTATGCATATTCTCTCTTATTTTACAAGGTTTACATGAAGAGGGGGAATGCCGGCAGCTGGAATTCTGGGTTGGAAAAGGAGCAAATATTAGAGACCTTTCTGCACATCTCCAAAAGTCCTGAAACTTCACCAGAGAATGTTTTAGAATATGTAAAAAATATTGGGTGAAAGAAGTACCAGAGGCGGGCCACCCACCATCCACGAGGGTGGGGGTGTGCCCTACCCCCCTAGGTGCGCCCCCTGCCTCGTGGCCCCCTTGGCAGCCCTCTGATGCCCATCTTTGGCTATATGGAGTCTTTCGTCAAGAAAAAAATCATAAGCAAGCTCACGGGACGAAACTCCGCCGCCACGAGGCGGAACCCTGGCGAAACCAATCTATGGCTCCGGCGGAGTTGTTCTGCCGGGGAAACTTCCCTCCGAGAGGGGGAAATCATCACCATCATAATCACCATCGATCCTCTCATTGGGAGGGGGTCAATCTCCATCAACATCTTCATTAGCACCATCTCATCTCAAACCCTAGTTTATCTCTTGTATCCAATCTTTGTCCCAAAGCCTCAGATTGGTACCTGTGGGTTGCTAGTAGTGTTGATTACTCCTTGTAGTTGATGCTAGTTGGTTTATTCGGTGGAAGATCATATGTTCAGATCCTTTATGCATATTAATACCCCTCTGATTATGAACATGAATATGATTTATGAGTAGTTACGTTTGTTCCTGAGGACATGGGAGAAGTCTTGCTATAAGTAGTCATGTGAATTTGGTATTCGTTCGATATTTTGATGAGATGTATGTTGTCTGTCCTCTAGTGGTGTCATGTGAACGTCGACTACATGACACTTCACCATTATTTGGGCCTAGAGGAAGGCATTGGGAAGTAATAAGTAGATGATGGGTTGCTAGAGTGACAGAAGCTTAAACCCTAGTTTATGAGTTGCTTCGTAAGGGGCTGATTTGGATCCATTTGTTTCATGCTATGGTTAGGTTTACCTTAATACTTCTTTTGTAGTAGCGGATGCTTGCAATAGGTGTTAATCATAAGTGGGATGCTTGTCCAAGGAAGGGCAGTACCCAAGCACCAGTCCACCCACATATTAAATTATCAAAGTACCGAACGTGAATCATATGAACGTGATGAAAACTAGCTTGACGATAATTCCCATGTGTCCTCGGGAGCTCTTTCCTTTATAGAAGAGTTTGTCCAGGCTTGTCCTTTGCTACAAAAAGGATTGGGCCATCTTGCTGCACCTTATTTACTTTAAACTATTTGTTACCCGTTACAAATTACCTTATCACAAAACTGTCTATTACCGACAATTTCAGTGCTTGCAGAGAATACCTTGCTGAAAACTGCTTATCATTTCCTTCTGCTCCTCGTTGGGTTCGACACTCTTAGTTATCAAAAGGAATATGATAGATCCCCTACACTTGTGGGTCATCAGTCGTCGATCATTGAATTCAGCTCCGCGGACATCTTCCGGCACTCACCTTTAGGCGACATGCTAAACTCATTAAAACCACTCTCCCTAGCGGGGGACTCACAACCGAATTATATCCGGTTTGAACTGGAGGCCGATGACGGAGAATTTAGCTTCCCACCCCCGCCCACTTAATAGCCATTGTCGAAGACCTAACTGACATGCTCGATTACAGCTCCGACGACATCGATGGTATGGATGACGATGCCGGAGAGGAAGAGGCCCCAAACCCATAGTTTACCGGACGCCGGACGGCCACTTCCTCGTATGACGTATACATGGTGGATGCACCAAAATAGAATAGCAGCGATGACAAGGAAGATCCGGTTGAGGATAAACCTCTCGAGATACAACCAAAGCATCGGTGTCAGCGGTACCGCTCTAAGTCACGCCGCAGCAAAGACAGCAACAACAGCATAGGAGAAGATAACACTCCGGTCGGTGCCGAAGACAATGAAGACCCCGTTCAGCCAACTTCCGAACAAGACGAACGGGAAGATGGGTGAGTCAGCCCTGACGAACAGGCCGTACACGAAGACTCAGAGGATAGTAATTACCTTCCACTCTCAGAGGATGAGGCAAGCCTCGGCACCGAGGATTTCATCGTGCCTGAGGAGCCCCTCGAGCAGGAGCGCTTCAAGCGCCGGCTGATAGCCACTGCAAGGAGCCTGAAAAAGAAGCAGCGACAGCTTCGAGCTGATCAAGATCTGCTCAATGACAGATGGACTAATGCCCTCAACGCCGAAGAATAGGGCCTCAAGCGACCACTCAAAAGTTACCCGAAGCACAAACTACTGCCTCAATTCGATGATGAGGCGCAAGAGCCCGTGCCATCAGCGCATAATACGGCCGACCGACCACCACGTGTCCAGGACAAAGCGGCAACACAAGCCGAACACCAGCCCGCCTTACCTCCCCGTAAAGGCAGAGACAAAATCGCTCAGGGATACACGTATGATCTCCGGCAGGGCCTGAAGAATAAAACAGGTCCGGCTTGATCGATCGACGGATCACGGGGGCGTGCCTCGACGTGCGACGACGGCTATCAAGTCGAACATGGCAAGTACAATTACGTCCGAGCCGAAAGCCGCAGACGGACTCCATCCGAACTACGTCACGAACTTGGCTGATATAGAGGCGCTGCACACCCTCTCTGCCTCACTGACGAAGTCATGGAACATGAATTCCCAGAAGGATTCAAACCTGTGAATATCAAATCATATGATGGAACAACAGACCCCGCGGTATGGATTGAAGACTTCATTCTCCATATTCATATGTTCGACCTCCGGATGCCGATGATTTAAGTCACATAATTCAACAGCCCGGAGAGTCGGCCAGGAAACTCTGGACTAGGTTCTTAACTAAAATGAACCAGATCGTCGACTGTCTGGATGCCGAAGCCTTGGCAGCCTTCAAACACAGCATCTGGGACGAATGGCTCGCCCGACACCTCGGCCAAGAGAGGCCGAAGTCCATGGCAGCCCTTACGGCACTTATGACCCGCTTTTGTGTGGGCGAAGATAGCTGGCTAGCCCATAGTAATAACATGACAAGCGAACCTGGCACTGCGGAAGCCAAGAATAGCAATGGCAAACCCCGACGCAACAAACACAAGCGTCGAAACAAAGGTGACAATACCGACTACATGGCAGTCAACACCGGATTCAGCGGCTCCAAGTCCGGCCAGCGGAAGAAGCCGTTCAAAAGGAACAATTCTGGCCCATCCAGCTTGGATCGCATACTCGATCGCCCATGCCAGATACACGGCACTCCTGACAAACCAGCCAATCACAACAACAGAGACTGTTGGGTTTTTAAACAGGCCGGCAAGTTAAATGTCGAGAACAAGGAGAAGGGGTCGCAAAGCGAAGATGATGACGAGGAGCCCCAGCCACCGAACACAGGGGGACATAAGAAGTCCCCCCCCCCCCAAGTTAAAATGGTAAACATGATATACGCTACCCACATCCCCAAGAGGGAACATAAGCGCATGCTCAGGGACGTCTACGCGATGGAGCCAGTCGCCCCAAAGTTCAACCCATGGTCTTCCTGCCCGATCACTTTTGATCGCAGGGACCATCCGACCAGTATTCGTCATGGCGGTTCAGTTGCACTGGTACTCGACCCAATCATTGATGGATTTCACCTCACGCGAGTCCTCGTGGATGGTGGTAGCAGCTTGAACCTGCTCTATCAAGATACAGCGCGCAAAATGGGCATTAATTCATCAAGAATTAAGCCCACAAAGACTACCTTTAAAGGAGTCATACCAGGTGTAGAGGCCCGCTGTACGGGCTCAATCACACTAGAGGTTGTCTTTGGATCTCCGGACAATTCCCGAAGCGAAGAGCTGATCTTCGATATCGTCCCCTTTCGCAGTGGCTATCACGCACTGCTCGAACGAACCGCATTTGCACGCTTCAACGCGGTGCCACAATACATTTATCTTAAGCTCAAGATGCCTGGTCCACGTGGCGTCACAACAGTCAATGGGAACATGGAGCGCTCCCTCCATACCGAGGAGCACATCACCACGTTAGCAGCAGAAGTACAGAGCGGCGTCCTCAAGCAGAACCTTAGTTCGTTGGCCAAACTCCCGGACACTGTCAAACGAGTCCGGACTACTCTACAACAGGACAGCCCAGCTCGTCAAGAGCTTGACTAGCAACTCGGCCTCCGTCCCTATCCCAACCAAGAAGTGGCATTCGTACTGCGCGTACATAACTACGCACTCAAAATACCATGGGAATAGACGAAGGCATAACTGTTTTGTGATCCATAATACGGCTCGACCACTCCTGTACACACACACTTCCCATTTTTTATTCTTTATCCTTTTCAGGTCCTTTTTCCGCAGGTTTCTTCTAACGACCTGATCATCGGTCCTCTCGGCAGGATGGATACACCAAGATGGCAAGAAGCACTTGCGTACAAGGGAATTCTTAGATGGTCTCTTTAATGATCATTCTACCTGCCTTCAGGACCCGCGCACAGCTGTCCCTTGGTTAGGGCATGTTAAATAGCCCGGTTGCTTATCGCACCACTAGTACGAATACGCTTTGACGTATTAATCAAACTATAATGGAAACAGTTTGCGGGCCAACTTCTGCGGCACTAGCTTACTACCCTTTTTGCCCTTTTTCTTTGATGATTTTCTCAAAGTTGCAACCGTACACTTTGGTACGCTTTAATCTTCCAGGGACTTTATTACGCCCCACATTATGGCAACAAGTCTGAACACTTCTACAGTATAGTTCGGCACCCCGAATTTAGCATTGTATGCAATGGCTCTGAATCATGTCTTTGGTCAATAGTTGGGTTGCCCGGATCCTGTGCTTACTACCTTATGTTCCGCTATATCGGCTAAGGTAGTAAAGGGAGAACTACTGCGATTGTGTCATGGCTTATCCGGAGGTCAGCTCTTCGGAGGTTTCAAATCTTTAGCGATTTTTTCCGCATTATGCGACAAATCGGCTTTTTACCTACCTGATCAGGTGGTTATGGTACCCTAGTTCGGATACTAGGGGCTGCGCCTAAATTTTCATTGTAGAACTCCTCTGCTAAGTGAGGGTGATAAAGCCACATAGTCCGATTGCCTGGTTCGTTGCGCTAAACACCTCCTTTAAGGACCAAACAAATTGGATAAAGAGTGTTTAGATTCCATCCGAACACCCCCGTACTACCTACCTGGGGGCTGAAGCCGTCGACAGGCCAACCCTCAAAATTTCATAAACACGGCTGCATAGGAGGTAAAAAATTAAATCATTATATTGCATAGCCGAACTTGTTTTTATAATACAGGGCGAGACAATATAGCAGTATTCATTCAAAGATTACATCCTTCATACACTATTCCGCCACAATGCGGGATCCCTCAAGGACTTCGCCAAAATATCGCTTGGGTGTGCGGTACTCCTTGCCCGCAGGCGGTCCTTCAGTCGCGACCGTGGCATCGTTCATCTTCGCCCACTGCATCTTGACACGGGCGAAGGCCATCTACGCACCTTTGATACAAACCGACCGCTTGATGACGTCAAGCCGAGGGCAGGCGTTGACTAGCCGCTTCACGAGACCGAAGTAGCTGCTAGAGATAACTTCGGCAGGCCACAGCCGGACTATCAAGTCCTTCATGTCTAGTTCGGCCACCCTATGCAGTTCGACCAGCTGTTTTAGCTGGTCGCTCAAGGGCACCGGATGTTCTGGTGTAAGGTATTCCGACCAGAACAGCTTCTCCATCGAGCTCCCCTCTCCGGCTCGGAAGAACTCAGCAGCGTCAGAAACGCTGCGCGGTAGATCCGCAAACGCTCCTAGAGAACTCCAAATACAGGTCAGTAGGAGATACCTCTTCTTCACTTACTTGCTTTGCATAATAAAAGCCTGACGCGTCATGATCTTTTTGGCCTCCTGGATTTCCTGGAGGGCGCCTTGGGCTTCGGCTCGGGCCTCTTGTGCGCTCTGGTGAGCCTTCCCAAGTTCGGATTCTTGGTCTGCATGCTGACGCTCCAAGGACTCATATTTCCTCAAAGCGTCTTGAAGCTCCTGCTGGACCTCCCTAACCCTAGCCTCATGCTTTTTCTGGATGGCTTGTTCCTTCGCCGCCCTCTCCTCGGCCTCGGCCAGCGCCTTTTGAGGGTTTCAACCTCAGTCGCCGCTCCTGCAAATATCACGGCACTACAATCAATATACATTGTTTATTCTTTCCAAACATATAGCAAGTCTCCACACACCTTGCTTGTCCTCCAGCTTCCTTTTCACAAGGTAGAGCTCTTCTTCAGCCTGGTCCAGACTCTGCTTTAGTCCGGAGACCTCAGCGGCATGAGAGGTGGCGGCCAGCAGTGATGCATGTGTTCATAAGACATATTTAGTTAGTTTCCTGTGAAAATTACTTGATCCTCCATCCGGCCTTTCTTTCTGAACACCGGACAATGTCTCAGGGGCTACACTGTCTATATTGGGACTTACTCTTTTACGTCGCTTACCTCAAAACCTGTCAGCAGGCTGTTACAGGCTTCAGTTAGTCCGCTCTTGATGGACTGAAACCTCTCAATCACTGATGTCTACTACACAACCTTCTTCTTGTAGACGTTGTTGGGCCTCCAAGTGCAGAGGTTTGTAGGACAGTAGCAAATTTCCCTCAAGTGGATGGCCTAAGGTTTATCAATCCGTAGGAGGCGTAGGATGAAGATGGTCTCTCTCAAGCAACCCTGCAACCAAATAACAAAGAGTCTCTTGTGTCCCCAACACACCCAATACAATGGTAAATTGTATAGGTGCACTAGTTCGGCGAAGAGATGGTGATACAAGTGGTATATGGATAGTAGATATAGGTTTTTGTAATATGAAAATATAAAAACAGCAAGGTAGTAAGGGATAAAAGTGAGCATAAACATAATTGGATCACATAACTATCCCTCAACATGCAACAAAGAGTCACTCCAAAGTCACTAATAGCGTAGAACGAACGAAGAGATTATGGTAGGGTACGAAACCACCTCAAAGTTATTCTTTCCAATCAATCCGTTGGGATATTCCTATAAGTGTCACAAATAGCCCTAAAGTTCGTACTAGAATAACACCTTAAGACACAAATCAACCAAAACCCTAATGTCACCTAGATACTCCAATGTCACCTCAAGTATCCGTGGGTATGATTATACGATATGCGTCACACAATCTCAGATTCATCTATTCAACCAACACAAAGAACCTCAAAGAGTGCCCCAAAGTTTCTACCGGAGAATCACGATGAAAACATGTGCCAACCCCTATGCATAGGTTCATGGGCGGAACCCGCAAGTTGATCACCAAAACATACATCAAGTGAATCACGTGATATCCCATTGTCACCACAGATATGCACGGCAAGACATACATCAAGTGTTCTCAAATCTTTAAAAACTCGATCCGATAAGATAACTTCAAAGGGGAAACTCGATCCATTACAAGAGAGTAGAGGGGGAGAAAACATCATAGGATCCAACTATAATAGCAAAGCTCGTGATACATCAAGATCGTGCCAAATCAAGAACACGAGAGAGAGATCAAACACATAGTTACTGGTACATACCCTCAGCCCCGAGGGAGAACTACTCCCTCCTCGTCATGAAGAGCACCGGGATGATGAAGATGGCCACCGGAGAGGGATTCCCCCTCCAGCAGGGTGCCGGAACGGGTCTAGATTGGCTTTCGGTGGCTACGAAGGCTTCTGCCGGCGAAACTCCCGATCTATTGTGCTCCCAGATGTTTTTAGGGTATATGGAGATATATAGGCAGAAGAAGTACGTCAGGGGAGCCACGAGGGTGGAGGACGCGCCCAGGGGAGGTGGGCACGCCCCCCTACCTTGTCGCCTCCTCGAAGCTTCCCTTACATGGACTCCAAGTCTTCTGGGCTTCTTCTGATCCAAAAATAAGTTCCGTGAAGTTTCAGGTCAATTATGTTGGAAATATGCCCTAGAGGCAATAATAAAAGGATTATTATTATATTTCCTTATTCATGATAATTGTCTTTTATTCATGCTATAATTGTGTTATCCGAAAATCGTAATACATGTGTGAATACACAGACACCAACATGTCCCTAGTAAGCCTCTAGTTGACTAGCTCGTTGATCAACAGATAGTCATGGTTTCCTGACTATGGACATTGGATGTCATTGATAACGAGATCACATCATTAGGAGAATGATGTGATGGACAAGACCCAATCCTAAACATAGCACAAGATCGTATAGTTCGTTTGCTAGAGTTTTTCCAATGTCAAGTATCTTTTCCTTAGACCATGAGATCGTGTAACTCCCGGATACCGTAGGAGTGCTTTGGGTGTACCAAACGTCACAACGTAACAGGGTGACTATAAAGGTATACTACGGGTATCTCCGAAAGTGTCTGTTGGGTTGACACGGATCAAGACTGGGATTTGTCACTCCGTATGACGAAGAGGTATCTCTGGGCCCACTCGGTAATGCATCATCATAATGAGCTCAAAGTGACCAAGTGTCTGGTCACGGGATCATGCATTACGGTACGAGTAAAGTGACTTGCCGGTAACGAGATTGAATGAGGTATTGGGATACCGATGATCAAATCTCAGGAAAGTAACGTACCGATTGACAAAGGGAATTGTATACGGGGTTGCTTGAATCCTCGACATCGTGGTTCATCCGATAAGATCATCGAGGAGCATGTGGGAGCCAACATGGCTATCCAGATCCCACTGTTGGTTATTGACCGGAGAGCCGTCTCGGTCATGTCTACATGTCTCCCGAACCCGTAGGGTCTACACACTTAAGGTTCAGTGACGCTAGGGTTGTATGGATATGAGTATGCAGTAATCCGAAAGTTGTTCGGAGTCCCGGATGAGATCCCGGACGTCACGAAGAGTTCCGAAATGGTCCGGAGGTGAAGAATTATATATAGGAAGTGAAGTTTCGGCCATCGGGAGAATTTCGGGGGTCACCGGTATTGTACCGGGACCACCGGAAGGGTCCCGGGGGTCCATCGGGTGGGGCCACCCATCCCGGAGGGCCCCATGGGCTAAGTGGGGAGGGGAACCAGCCCATAGTGGGCTGGTTACGCCCCCCTTGGCCCACCCCATGCGCCTAGGGTTGGGAACCCTAGGGTGGGGGGTGCCCCACCTGGCTTGGGGGGCACTCCACCCCTTGGCCGCTCCCCTAGGAGATCCCATCTCCTAGGGCCGGCGCACCCCCCTAGGGGCCTATATAAAGGGGGGAGGGAGGGCAGCCGCACCCTTGAGTCTTGGCGCCTCCCTCTCCCCTGCTACACCTTTCCCTCTCGCAGTAGAACGGCGAAGCCCTGCTGCGGTGACCTCTGCATCCACCACCACGCCGTCGTGCTGCTGGATCTTCATCAACCTCTCCTTTCCCCTTGCTGGATCAAGAAGGAGGAGACGTCACGCTGACCGTACATGTGTTGAACGCGGAGGTGCCGTCCGTTCGGCGCTAGGATCTCCGATGATTTGGATCACGTCGAGTACGACTTCCTCATCCCCGTTCTTTGAACGCTTCCGCGCGTGATCTACAAAGGTATGTAGATGCAATCCGATCACTCGTTGCTAGATGAACTCATAGATGGATCTTGGTGAAACCGTAGGAAAATTTTTGTTTTCTGCAACGTTCCCCAACAGTGGCATCATGAGCTAGGTCTATGCGTAGTTCTCTTTGCATGAGTAGAACACAATTTGTTGTGGGCGTAGATGTTGTCAACTTTCTTGCTTCTACTAGTATTATTTTGCTTCAGCGGTATTGTGGGATGAAGCGGCCCGGACCAACCTTACACGTACGCTTACGTGAGACTGGTTCCACCGACTGACATGCACTAGTTGCATAAGGTGGCTGGCGGGTGTCTGTCTCTCCCACTTTAGTTGGAGCGGATTCGATGAAAAGGGTCCTTATGAAGGGTAAATAGAAGTTGACAAATCACGTTGTGGCTTTCACGTAGGTAAGAAAACGTTCTTGCTAGAACCCTATTGCAGCCACATAAAAACTTGCAACAACAATTAGAGGACGTCTAACTTGTTTTTGCAGCAAGTGTTTTGTGATGTGATATGGCCAAAGTTGTGATGAATGATGAATGATATATATGTGATGTATGAGATGTTCATGCTATTGTAATAGGAATCACGACTTGCATGTCGATGAGTATGACAACCGGCAGGAGCCATAGGAGTTGTCTTTATTTTTTGTATGACCTGCATGTCATTGAGAAACGCCATGTAAATTACTTTACTTTATTGCTAAATGTGTTAGCCATAGTAGTAGAAGTAATAGTTGGCAAGCAACTTCATGGAGACACGATGATGGAGATCATGATGATGGAGATCATGGTGTCATGCCGGTGACAAGATGATCATGGAGCCCCAAGATGGAGATCAAAGGAGCTATGTGATATTGGTCATATCATGTCACTATTATTATTTGATTGCATGTGATGGTTATCATGTTTTTGCATCTTGTTTACTTAGAACGACGGTAGTAAATAAGATGATCCCTCGTAATAATTTCAAGAAAGTGTTCCCCCTAACTGTGCACCGTTGCGACAGTTCGTTGTTTCGAAGCACCACGTGATGATCGGGTGTGATAGATTCCAACATTCACATACAATGGGTGTAAGACAGATTTACACATGCAAACACTTAGGTTGACTTGACGAGCCTAGCATGTACAGACATGGCCTCGAAACACAGAAGACCGAAAGGTCGAGCATGAGTCGTATAGAAGATACGATCAACATGAAGATGTTCACCGATGTTGACTAGTCCGTCTCACGTGATGATCGGACACGGCCTAGTTAACTCGGATCATGTTATACTTAGATGACTGGAGGGATGTCTATCTAAGTGGGAGTTCATTAAATAATTTGATTAGATGAACTTAATTATCATGAACTTAGTCTAAAATCTTTACAATATGTCTTGTAGATCAAATGGCCAACGTTGTCCTCAACTTCAACGCGTTCCTAGAGAAAACCAAGCTGAAAGACGATGGCAGCAATTATACGGACTGGGTCCGGAACCTGAGGATCATCCTCATAGCTTCCAAGAAAGATTATGTCCGATAAGCTCCGCTAGGTGACGCACCCGTCCCACAGAACCAAGACGTTATGAACGCTTGGCAGACACGTGCTGATGATTACTCCCTCGTTCAGTGCGGCATGCTTTACAACTTAGAACCGGGGCTCCAAAAGCGTTTTGAGCGACACGGAGCATATGAGATGTTCGAAGAGCTGAAAATGGTTTTCCAAGCTCATGCCCGGGTCAAGAGATATGAAGTCTCCGACAAGTTCTTCAGCTGTAAGATGGAGGAAAATAGTTCTGTCAGTGAGCACATACTCACAATGTCTGGGTTACATAACCGCTTGACTCAGCTGGGAGTTAACCTCCCGGATGACGCGGTCATTGACAGACTCCTCGAGTCGCTTCCACCAAGCTACAAGAGCTTTGTGATGAACTTCAATATGCAGGGGATGGAAAAGACCATTCCTGAAGTATTTGCAATGCTGAGATCAGCAGAGGTAGAAGTCAAAAAGGAACATCAAGTGTTGATGGTGAATAAAACCACTAAGTTCAAGAAAGGCAAGGGTAAAAAGAACTTCAAGAAGGACGGCAAGGGAGTTGCCGCACCCGGTAAGCAAGCTGCCGGGAAGAAGCCAAACAATGGACCCAAGCCTGAGACTGGGTGCTTTTATTGCAAGGGAAATGGTCAATGGAAGCGGAACTGCCCCAAGTACTTAGCGGACAAGAAGGCCGGCAAAACGAAAGGTATATGTGATATACATGTAATTGATGTGTACCTTACCAGTACTCGTAGTAGCTCCTGGGTATTTGATACCGGTGCAGTTGCTGACATTTGTAACTCAAAGCAGGAGCTGCGGAATAAGCGGAGACTGGCGAAGGACAAGGTGACGATGCGCGTCGGGAATGGTTCCAAGGTCGATGTGATCGCCGCCGGCACGCTACCTCTACATTTACCTACGGGATTAGTTTTGAACCTCAATAATTGTTATTTAGTGCCAAGTTTGAGCATGAACATTGTATCAGGATCTCGTTTAATACGAGATGGCTACTCATTTAAATCCGAGGATAATGGTTGTTCTATTTATATGAGAGATATGTTTTATGGTCATGCTCTGATGGTGAATGGTTTATTCTTAATGAATCTCGAGTGTAATGCTACACATATTCATAGTGTGAGTACCAAAAGATGTAAGGTTGATAATGATAGTCCCACATACTTGTGGCACTGCCGCCTTGGTCACATAGGTGTCAAACGCATGAAGAAGCTCCATGCAGATGGACTTTTAGAGTCTCTTGATTACGAATCATTTGACACGTGCGAACCATGCCTCATGGGAAAAATGACCAAGACTCCGTTCTCAGGAACAATGGAGCGAGCAACCAACTTATTGGAAATCATACATACTGATGTGTGCGGTCCAATGAGTGTTGAGGCTCGCGGTAGCTATCGTTATGTTCTCACCCTCACTGATGACTTGAGTAGATATGGGTATGTCTACTTAATGAAACACAAGTCTGAAACCTTTGAAAAGTTCAAGGAATTTCAGAGTGAGGTTGAGAATCAACGTGACAGAAAAATCAAGTTTTTGCGATCAGATCGTGGAGGAGAATACTTGAGTCACGAATTTGGCACACACTTAAGAAAATGTGGAATAGTTTCACAACTCACGCCGCCTGGAACACCTCAGCGTAATGGTGTGTCCGAACGTCGTAATCGCACTCTATTGGATATGGTGCGATCTATGATGTCTCTTACTGATTTACCGCTGTCATTTTGGGGCTATGCTTTAGAGACTGCCGCATTCACTTTAAATAGGGCTCCGTCGAAATCCGTTGAGACGACACCGTATGAATTATGGTTTGGGAAGAAACCTAAGCTGTTGTTTCTAAAAGTTTGGGGATGCGATGCTTATGTCAAGAAACTTCAACCTGAAAAGCTCGAACCCAAGTCGGAAAAATGCGTCTTCATAGGATACCCTAAAGAAACTATTGGGTATACCTTCTACCTCAGATCCGAAGGCAAGATCTTTGTTGCCAAGAATGGATCCTTTCTAGAGAAAGAGTTTCTCTTGAAAGAAGTGGGAGGAAAGTAGAACTTGATGAAGTATTACCTCTTGAAGCAGAGAGTAGCGCAGCTCAGGAAAATGTTCCTATGGTGCCTGCACCAATTAGAGAGGAAGTTAATGATGATGATCATGATCAAGTTGCTACTGAACTTCGTAGGTCCACAAGGACACGTTCCGCACCAGAGTGGTATGGCAACCCTGTCTTGGAAATCATGTTGTTAGACAACGGTGAACCTTCGAACTATGAAGAAGCGATGGCGGGCCCAGATTCCAACAAATGGCTTGAAGCCATGCAATCCGAGATAGGATCCATGTATGAAAACAAAGTATGGACTTTGACAGACTTTCCCGATGATCGGCGAGCGATAGAAAACAAATGGATCTTTAAGAAGAAGACGGACGCGGATGGTAATGTTACCATCTATAAAGCTCGACTTGTCGCTAAGGGTTATCGGCAAGTTCAAGGGGTTGACTACGATGAGACTTTCTCTCCCGTAGCGAAGCTGAAGTCCGTCCGAATTATGTTAGCAATTGCCGCATACTATGATTATGAGATATGGAAAATGGACGTCAAAACGGCATTCCTTAATGGTTTCCTTAAGGAAGAATTGTATATGATGCAGCCGGAAGGTTTTGTCGACCCTAAGAATGCTAACAAGGTATGCAAGCTCCAGCGATCCATTTATGGGCTGGTGCAAGCATCTCGGAGTTGGAATATTCGCTTTGATGAGATGATCAAAGCATTTGGGTTTATGCAGACTTATGGAGAAGCCTGCGTTTACAAGAAAGTGAGTGGGAGCTCTGTAGCATTTCTCATATTATATGTAGATGGCATACTTTTGATGGGAAATGATATAGAGCTTTTGGACATCATTAAGGCCTACTGTAATAAGAGTTTTTGAATGAAGGACCTTGGAGAAGCTGCTTATATATTAGGCATCAAGATCTATAGAGATAGATCAAGCAGCCTCATAGGTCTTTCACAAAGCACATACCTTGATAAGATATTGAAGAAGTTCAATATGGATCAGTCAAAGAAGGGGTTCTTGCATGTGTTGCAAGGTGTTAAATTGAGCTCAGCTCAATGTCCGACCACGGCAGAAGATATAGAAGAGATGAGTGTCATCCCCTATGCCTCAGCCATAGGTTCTATTATGTATGCCATGCTGTGTACCAGACCTGATGTAAACCTTGCCGTAAGTTTGGTAGGTAGGTACCAAAGTAATCCCGGCAAGGAACACTGGACAGCGGTCAAGAATATCCTGAAGTACCTGAAAAGGACTAAGGAAATGTTTCTCATTTATGGAGGTGACGAAGAGCTCGTCGTAAAGGGTTACGTCGACGCTAGCTTCGACACAGATCTGGATGACTCTAAGTCATAAACCGGATACATGTATATTTTGAATGGTGGGGCAGTAAGCTGGTGTAGTTGCAAGCAAAGCGTTGTGGCGGGATCTACATGTGAAGCGGAGTACATGGCAGCCTTGGAGGCAGCGCATGAAGCAATTTGGGTGAAGGAGTTCATCACCGACCTAGGAGTCATACCCAATGCGTCGGGGCCGATCAAACTCTTCTGTGACAACACTGGAGCTATTGCACTTGCCAAGGAGCCCAGGTTTCACAAGAAGACCAGGCACATCAAGCGTCGCTTCAACTCCATTCGTGAAAATGTTCAAGACATAGATATTTGTAAAGTACATACGGACCTGAATGTAGCAGATCCATTGACTAAACCTCTCCCTAGAGCAAAACATGATCAACACCAGAATTCCATGGGTGTTCGACTCATCACAATGTAACTAGATGATTGACTCTAGTGCAAGTGGGAGACTGTTGGAAATATGCCCTAGAGGCAATAATAAAAGGATTATTATTATATTTCCTTATTCATGATAATTGTCTTTTATTCATGCTATAATTGTGTTATCCGGAAATCGTAATACATGTGTGAATACACAGACACCAACATGTCCCTAGTAAGCCTCTAGTTGACTAGCTCGTTGATCAACAGATAGTCATGGTTTCCTGACTATGGACATTGGATGTCATTGATAACGAGATCACATCATTAGGAGAATGATGTGATGGACAAGACCCAATCCTAAACATAGCACAAGATCGTATAGTTCGTTTGCTAGAGTTTTTCCAATGTCAAATATCTTTTCCTTAGACCATGATATCGTGTAACTCCCGGATACCGTAGGAGTGCTTTGGGTGTACCAAACGTCACAACGTAACTGGGTGACTATAAAGGTATACTACGGGTATCTCCGAAAGTGTATGTTGGGTTGACACGGATCAAGACTGGGATTTGTCACTTCGTATGACGGAGAGGTATCTCTGGGCCCACTCGGTAATGCATCATCATAATGAGCTCAAGGTGACCAAGTGTCTGGTCACGGGATCATGCATTATGGTACGAGTAAAGTGACTTGCCGGTAACGAGATTGAACGAGGTATTGGGATACCGACGATCGAATCTCGGGCAAGTAACGTACCGATTGACAAAGGGAATTGTATACGGGGTTGCTTGAATCCTCGACATCGTGGTTCATCCGATAAGATCATCGAGGAGCATGTGGGAGCCAACATGGGTATCCAGATCCCGCTGTTGGTTATTGACCGGAGAGCCGTCTCGGTCATGTATACATGTCTCCCGAACCCGTAGGGTCTACACACTTAAGGTTCGGTGACGCTAGGGTTGTATGGATATGAGTATGCAGTAATACGGAAGTTGTTCGGAGTCCTGGATGAGATCCCGGACGTCACGAAGAGTTCTGGAATGGTCCGGAGGTGAAGAATTATATATAGGAAGTGAAGTTTCGGCCATCGGGAGAGTTTTGGGGGTCACTGGTATTGTACCGGGACCACCGGAAGGGTCCCGGGGGTCCACCAGGTGGGGCCAACCATCCCAGAGGGCCCCATGGGCTAAGTGGGGAGGGGAACCAGCCCATAGTGAGCTGGTGCTCCCCCCTTGGCCCACCCCATGCGCCTAGGGTTGGGAACCCTAGGGTGGGGGGGCGCCCCACCTGGCTTGGGGGGCACTCCACCCCTTGGCCGCCCCCCCTAGGAGATCCCATCTCCTAGGGCCGGCGCACCCCCCTAGGGGCCTATATAAAGGGGGGAGGGAGGGCAGCCGCACCCTTGAGTCTTGGCGCCTCCCTCTCCCCTGCTACACCTTTCCCTCTCGCAGTAGAACGACGAAGCCCTGCTGCGGTGACCTCTGCATCCACCACCACGCCGTCGTGCTGCTGGATCTTCATCAACCTCTCCTTTCCCCTTGCTGGATCAAGAAGGAGGAGACGTCACGCTGACCGTACGTGTGTTGAACGCGGAGGTGCCGTCCGTTCGGCGCTAGGATCTACTGTGATTTGGATCACGTCGAGTACGACTTCCTCATCCCCGTTCTTTGAACGCTTCCGCGCGTGATCTACAAAGGTATGTAGATGCAATCTGATCACTCGTTGCTAGATGAACTCATAGATGAATCTTGGTGAAACCGTAGGAAAATTTTTGTTTTCTGCAACGTTCCCCAACAAATTGGACTCTGTTTGATTTTCCTTTTCTGCGATATTCTAAAACAAGGAAAAAAACAGAAACTAGCACTGGGCTCTGGGTTAATAGGTTAGTCCCAAAAATCATGTAGAATAGCATATAAATGCATATAAAACATCCATGGTTGATAATATAATAGCATCGAACAATCAAAAATTATAGATACATTGGAGACGTATCAGCATCCCCAAGCTTAATTCCTGCTCGTCCTCGAGTAGGTAAATGATAAAAACGGAATTTTTGATGTGGAATGCTACCTAACATATTTATCCAAGTAATTCTTATTTATTATGGCAAGAATATTCAGATCCGAAAGATTCAAGATAAAAGTTCATATTGACATAAAAATAATAATACTTCAAGCATACTAACTAAGCAATCATGTCTTCTGAAAATAACATGGCCAAAGAAAGTTCATCCCTACAAAATCATATAGTTTAGTCATGCTCCATTTTCGTCACACAAGAATGCTCTCATCATGCACAACCCTGATGACAAGCCAAGCAATTGTTTCATACTTTAGTAATCTCAAACCTATAAACTTTCACGCAATATATGAGCGCGAGCGATGGACATAGCACTATGGGTGGAATAGAATATGATGAGGGGGTTATGTGGAGAAGACAAAAAAGGAGAAAGTCCCACATCAATGAGGCTAATCAATGGGCTATGGAGATGCCCATCGATTGATGTTAATGCAAGGAGTAGGGATTGCCATGCAACGGATGCACTAGAGCTATAAATGTATGAAAGCTCAACAAAAGAAACTAAGTGGGTGTGCATCCAACTTGCTTGCTCACGAAGACCTAGGGCACTTGAGGAGGCCCATTGTTGGAATATACAAGCCAAGTTCTATAATGTAAATTCCCACTAGTATATGAAAGTGACAAAACAAAAGACTCTCTATCATGAAGATTATGGTGCTACTTTGAAGCACAAGTGTGGCAAAGGATAGTAGCATTGTCCCTTATCTCTTTTTCTCTCATTTTTTGGGCCTTCTCTTTTTTTATGGCCTTTCTCTCTCTCTCTCTCTCTCTTTTGGGCCTTCTCTTTTTTATGGCCTTTCTCCCCTTTATTTTATTCCTCACTTGGGACATTGCTCTAGAAAATGATGATCATCACACTTCTATTTATTTACAACTCAATGATTACAACTTGATACTAGAACAAAGTATGACTCTGTATGAATGCCTCCGGCGGTGTACCGGGATATGCAATGAACCAAGAGTGACATGTATGAAAAATTATGAACGGTGGCTTTGCCACAAATACGATGTCAACTACATGATCATGCAAAGCAATATGACAATGATGAATGTGTCATGATAAACGGAATGGTGGAAAGTTGCATGGCAATATATCTCGTAATGGCTATGGAAATGCCATAATAGGTAGGTATGGTGGCTATTTTGAGGAAGATATAAGGAGGTTTATGTGTGAAAGAGCATATCATATCACGGGGTTTGGATGCACCGGCGAAGTTTGCACCAACTCTCAATGTGAGAAAGGGCAATGCACGGTACCAAAGATTCCTTTCACTGTAACCGACTTCATGTAACCCTAGATCCCTCTGGTGCCTATATAAACCGGAGGGCTAAATCCTTAGAAGAGGACAATCATAATCAGATAGGCTAGACTTCTATGGTTTAGCCATTACGATCTCGTGGTAGATCAACTCTTGTAACCCCCATACTCATCAATATTAATCTAGCAGTATGTAGGGATTTACCTCCATCGAGAGGGCCCGAACCTGGGTAAACATTGTGTTCCCTGTCTCCTGTTAGCATCAACCTTCGATGCATAGTTCGGGACCCCCTACCTGAGATCCGCCGGTTTTGACACCGACAACTAGGTTAATAGGTTAGTCCCAAAAATCATATAAAATAGCATGTAAATGCATATAAAACATCCTAGACGGATAATATAATAGTATGGAACAATAAAAATTATAGATACATTAGAGACGTATCAAGACGACACCGTATGAATTGTAGTTTAGCAAGAAACCTAAGATGTCGTTTCTTAAAGTTTGGGGTTGCGATGCTTATGTGAGAAAGTTTCAACCTGATAAGCTCAAACCCAAATTGGAGAAGTGCGTCTTCATAGGATACCCAAAAGAAACTGTTGGGTACACCTTCTATCACAGATCCGAAGGCAAGATCTTTGTTGCTAAGAGTGGATCCTTTCGAGAGAAGGAGTTTCTCTAGAAAGAAGTGAGTGGGAGGAAAATAGAACTTGATGAGATAATTGTACCTACTCCCTTATTGGAAAGTAGTTCATCACAGAAATCAGTTCCAGTGATTCCTACACCAATTAGTGAGGAAGCTAATGATGATGATCATGAAAACTTCTGATCAAGTTACTACCAAACATCGTAGCTCAACCAAAGTAAGATCTGCACCAGAGTGGTACGGTAATCCTGTTCTGGAGGTCATGTTACTTAACCATGACGAACCTACGAACTATGAGGAAGCGATGATGAGCCGAGATTCCGCAAAATGGCTTGAGGCCATGAAATCTGAGATAGAATCCATGTATGAGAACAAAGTGTGGACTTTGGTGGACTTGCCCGTTGATCGGCAATCCATTGAGAATAAATGGATCTTCAAGAGGAAGACGGATGCTAATAGTAGTGTTACTATCTACAAAGCTTGAATTGTCGCAAAAAGTTTTCGACAAGTTCAAGGTGTTGACTACGATGAGATTTTCTCACTCGTAGCAATTCTTAAGTCTGTCCGAATCATGTTAGAAATTGCCACATTTTATGAAATCTGGCAAATGGATGTCAAAACTGCATTCCTTAATGGATTTCTTAAAGAAGAGTTGTATATGATACAACAAGAAAGTTTTGTCAATCATTGATACGTCTCCGTCGTATCTACTTTTCCAAACACTTTTGCCCTTGTTTTGGACTCTAACTTGCATGATTTGAATGGAACTAACCTGGACTGACGCTGTTTTCAGCAGAATTACCATGGTGTTATTTATGTGCACAAACAAAAGTTCTCGGAATGACCTGAAACTTCACGGAACATATTTTTGGAAATAATAAAAAATCCTTGCAAAAGATGAAGACCAGGGGGCCCACACCCTAGCCACGAGGGTGGGGACGCGCCTGCCCCCTGGGTGCGCCCTCTTACCTCGTGGGCCCCCTGGAGCTCCTCCGACCTCAACTCCAACTCTATATATTTGCTTTCGGGGAGAAAAATATCAAGGAGAAGGATTCATCACGTTTTACGATACAGAGCCGCCGCCAAGCCCTAAAACCTCTCGGGAGGGCTGATTTGGAGTCCGTTCAGGGCTCCGGAGAGGGGGATTCGTCACCATCATCATCATCAACCTTCCTCCATCACCAATTTCATGATGCTAACCGCTGTGCGTGAGTAATTTCATCATAGGCTTGCTGGACGGTGATGGGTTGGATGAGATTTATCATGTAATGGAGTTAGTTTTGTTAGGGTTTGATCCCTAGTATCCACTATGTTCTGAGATTGATGTTGCTATGACTTTGCTATGCTTAATGCTTGTCACTATGGCCCGAGTGCCATGATTTCAGATCTGAACCTATTATGTTTTCATCAATATATGAGAGTTCTTGATCCTATATTGCAAGTCTATAGTCACCTACTATGTGTTATGATCCGGCAACCCTGAAGTGACAATAATCGGGACCACTCCTGGTGATGACCGTAGTTTGAGGAGTTCATGTATTCACTATGTGTTAATGCTTTGGTCCAGTACTCTATTAAAAGGAGGCCTTAATATCCCTTAGTTTCCGCTAGGACCCCGCTGCCACGTGAGGGTAGGACAAAAGATGTCATGCAAGTTCTTTTCCATAAGCATGTATGACTATATTCGGAATAAATGCCTACATTACATTGATGAATTGGAGCTAGTTCTATGTCACCCTAGGTTATGACTGTTACATGATGAATCGCATCCGACATAATCCTCTATCACCGATCCATTGCCTACGAGCTTTCCATATATTGTTCTTTGCTTATTTACTTTTCCGTTGCTATTGTTACAATCACTACAAAATACCAAAAGCATTACTTTTCCTACCGTTACTTTTGCTATCGTTACCACTACTATCATATTAATTTGCTACTAAACACTTTGCTGCAGATATTAAGTTTCCAGGTGTGGTTGAATTGACAACTCATCTGCTAATACTTGAGAATATTCTTTGACTCCCCTTGTGTCGAATCAATAAATTTGGGTTGAATACTCTACCCTCGAAAACTGTTGTGATCCCCTATACTTGTGGGTTATCAAGACTATTTTCTGGCGCCGTTGCTGGGGAGCATAGCTCTATTTTTTGAGTCACTTGGGATTTATATCTGCTTATCATTATGAATAATTTAAGAGATCAAAAACCAATATTTATCCCTCAACTACGAGGGGGGGGGGGTAAGGAACTGCCATCTAGCTCTGCACTTGATTCACCTTCTGTTTTGAGTAAGCTTGCAACACCTAAACCTCCTTCTGCTATTCGTTCTGATATGTCGCATGTTATTGATGATGCCACTTCTGCTATGCATGATACTTATGATGAAACTACTTCTATGCTTGATACTACTGTGCCACTTGGTGAATTTCTTGATGAACAACTTGCTAGGGTTAGAGAGAATGAAATTATTGAAACTGATAATATTGATGAAAGTGATGATGAAGATTCTCCCCCTAATAAATATGAATCACCTATTGTTCCTGAGGGTTATGTTTTGGAAAAAGAAGCTGCTATAGCTATTTTAGCTTGCAAAGATAGATACGAGCTCAAGAGGTTATTAGCTAAATGGAAGCAGCAATCTCTTAATGCTAGAATGAAACCTGACCCTGCTTTTGCTACTTCACCTATCTATGTTACTGATAAGGATTATGAATTCTCTGTTGATCCTGATATAATTACTTTGGTTGAATCTGATCCTTTTTATGGCTATGAATCTGAAACTGGTGTGGCACATCTTACTAAATTAAATGATATAGCCACCCTGTTCACTAATGATGAGAAATCTCGCTACCTTTATATCCTTAAAATATTTCCGTTCTCATTAAAGGGTGATGCTAAGATATGGTTTAATTCTCTGGATCCTGGTTGTGTGCATAGTCCCCAGGATATGATTTATTACTTCTCTACCAAATATTTCCCTGCTCATAAGAAACAAGCTGCCTTAAGGGATATATATAATTTTGTGCAAATTGAAGAAGAGAATCTCCCACAAGCTTGGGGGAGGCTTCTCCAATTACTTAATGCTTTGCGTAATCATCCTCTTAAGAAAAATGAAATACTTGATATCTTTTATAGTGGACTAACCGATGCTTCCAGAGATTACCTGGATAGTTGTGCTGGTTCTGTTTTCAGGGAAAGAACACCAGATGAAGCTGAAATTCTATTGAATAATATGTTGACAAATGAAAATAATTGAACACTTCCTGAGCCAGCTCCTGAGCCTATTCCTAAACCAACTCCGAAGAAATGAGGTGTTCTATTTCTCAGTCCTGAAGATATGCAAGAGGCAAAGAAATCTATGAAAGAAAAAGGTATTAAAGCTGAAGATGTTAAGAATTTACCTCCTATTGAAGAAATACATGGTCTTAATTTACCGCCTGTTGAAGAAACATATGATCTTAATCCATTACCTATTGAAGAAATACATGGTCTTGATAACCCGACACAGGTAGTAAAGGTAAATTCTCTCTATAGATATGATAAAGATGAAATCCCTCTTACTAAGTTTGCTAGCCAATGCTTAGATGAGTTTGATAATTTTATGGTGAAGCAAGAAGATTTTAATGCTTATTTTGGTAGACAATTGAAATACAATTCAAATATGCTTGAACACTTGGGTGATTATATGGCTAATGTCAAAGGTGAACTTAAACTTATTAGTAAACATGCTTCTATGGTTACCACTCAAGTAGAACAAGTACTTAAGGCTCAAAATGATTTGCTAGTGAATTGAATAGTAAGAATAATGATTATGCTATTAGAGTGGCTACTAGAACCGGTAAAATGACTCGAGAACCTCTGTATCCTGAAGGCCACCCTAAGAGAATTGACCAAGATTCTCACAGAAATGATATAGATGTGCCTAGTACTTCTAAAAGGAAGAAAAAGAAAAATGATAGGACTTTGCATGCTTCTAGTGAACCTATTGCTGAAACACAATGAGAATCCAAATGATGTTTCTATTTCTGATTCTGAAACACAATCTAGTAATGAACCTGAAACTAGTGATAATGTTAATGATAATGTTCATGTTGATGCTCAACCTAGCAATGATAATGATATAGAAATTGAACCCGCTGTTGATCTTGATAACCCACAATCAAAGAATCAACGTTATGATAAGAAAGACTTTGTTGCTAGGAAACACGGAAAGGAAAGAGAGCCTTGGATTCAGAAACCCATGCCTTTTCCTCCCAAACCATCCAAGAAAAAGGATGATGAGGATTTTGAGCGCTTTGCTGAAATGATTAGACCTATCTTTTTGCGTATGTGATTAACTGATATGCTTAAAATGAATCCTTATGCTAAGTACATGAAAGAAATTGTCACTAATAAAAGAAAGATACCGGAAGCTGAAATTTCCACCATGCTTGCTAATTATACTTTTAAGGGTGGAATACCAAAGAAACTTGGAGATCCAGGAGTACCCACTATACCATGCTCCATTAAAAGAAACTATGTTAAAACCGTGTTATGTGATCTTGGAGCCGGTGTTAGTGTTATGCCTCTATCTTTATATCGTAGACTTGATTTGAATAAGTTGACACCTACTGAAATATCTTTGCAAATGGCTGATAAATCAACTGTTATACCTGTCGGTATTTGTGATGATGTGCCTGTTGTAGTTGCAATTTAACGGACTTTGTTATTCCTGATATTCCCGGGGACGATAGTATGTCTATTATTCTTGGAAGACCCTTTTTGAATACTGCAGGGGCTGTTATTGATTGCAACAAAGGCAATGTCACTTTTCATGTCAATGGTAATGAGCATACGGTACACTTTCCGACGAAACAACCTCAAGTTCATAGTATCAGCTCTATTGGAAAAATTCCATCGATTATTATTGGAGGTTTTGAATTTCCTCTACCTACTGTCAAAAAGAAATATGATATTCTTATTATTGGGGATGTGCATATCCCCGTTGAGGCAACATAGTGTTATTCGAAATTTCTCCGGTTCCATGTTATTCGGAATGAGTTCGTTAATAACACTTGATCAACCTTGTTAGTAGATTCCTTTTGATGAGCATGAGATGGATGAAACTAGAAGGCACAACCTTCTGTACCCTCTCTCTACTTTCTGTTATTTAGTTAAAATAAAGTAAAAATAGTATTTTCCTGTCTATTTTTTGAATTATCCGTGCAATATAAAAATACCCCAAAAATAAAAGTTCTTCAAATGCCCTGAAATTTAAATATGATTTTTCTGAAATATTTGAGAATATTTGGCACTGAGAACACAGCACAGGGGAATCCACCTGGCCACGAGGGTGGAGGGCACGACCTACCCCCTGGGCGCGCCCCCTGCCTCATGGGCCCATGGTGGCCCCCTCCACTTATTCCTGCACCCACACACTTCTTCTTCCCAAAAAAATCACCATCCAGCTCAAGCACGAGTTCTAGCTCATTTTGCTGCGATTTTCAATCTCCTTGCTCAAAGCACCTTTCACAAAACTGCTTGGGGGATTGTTCCTTGGTATGTGACTCCTCCATTGGTCCAATTAGTTTTTGTTCTAGTGCTCTATTCATTGCAAATTTGTGCTGCCTAGGTGACCATGTTCTTGAGCTTGCATGTCAAATTTATATGGTTCCAAGTAGTTCTAATGCATGATATAGGCTCTAGGCACTTGTAGGAGTTGTTGCTATCGATTTTGTTGAGCTTGGCTCACTTCTATTTGAAGTTACTAAAAATTTCAGATTATTTCATAAGATAATGAAGAGATTTTTGAGGGGCTCATCGAGCCGAAGCTCGATGGAAAAGCAAAATGAAAAAGCAGAGAGGCCCAAATATAATTTGCCTCGCACCGCGGAGGTTTGGCCGTGTGAATGGCCTTCCGATGATTTCTTGAGAGCAGCCGTG
The DNA here is from genome assembly GCF_002162155.2 of Triticum dicoccoides. Taxonomy (NCBI): domain Eukaryota; kingdom Viridiplantae; phylum Streptophyta; class Magnoliopsida; order Poales; family Poaceae; genus Triticum; species Triticum dicoccoides. The sequence continues at coordinate 146,804,872 of NC_041382.1, read as the reverse complement.
ATTTATGACGATTTTTATGAATTGGCTGAGAATGCAGGCCTCACCACCTTCCTCCACGACCAACGCGAACAATATCTCTTACTCACCAATATCTTTGTGCAAAAATTTCATTTCCATGCTAGGAACTCACCACCTACGGTGGAGTTTTATTTATATGATGAGCATAAGGAGATGTCACTTTATGATTTTTGTCGGGTTTGTTTGATCCCTTTCGAGGGCACAATAGAGGAACCACACCGTGGTGATGTGGATGGGTTTATTCATACCATCACTGTAGGGGAAACGAGGAAGGTTTCCGATGCACGAAACACTAGCATACATTTTCCCGTTTTACGCTACTTTGCAATATTTGCTAGTCGTTGCTTAATTGGTCGCGGAAACTGTGGAAACCTTAGTGTTCCTGATATTATTATTTTGTTCCACGGTTTATTCTGTGATAACTCTGTTAGTATGGGCGGTATTATTGGTAAATGGTTAAGTCTGAACCGTACAAAGGGCCCCAGCTTTGGAGGCATCTATGCGTCACGCCTAGCTGCACATTTTAACATACCTATTAGGCATTATGATAAGGAAGAAAAATTGCTAGCCCTGTTTATTTAGATTATAAGCAGGGGCGGAGCGAGCGCCCAGCGACCCTGGGCACTTGCCCGGGCTCGCTGGCTACTTGACAACGTATGGTGACTTGTCACAACGGGGCAAATCCTCCTTCACATCGTGGTTTACCCGGGAAAACTGTGTTGGGCTTCCTTAAGTAGTGACCTATAAGCAAGAAGTTTAGCAGTTACGGCCCAGTTAATTTCTAACACAAGTACTCTAAGGAACACAAACAGTACACAACCTCGTTCATCACTTGGACTATTTGTTACCCCTCAAAAAAATGGGAGCCTGGGATTGTTCGTTCCTCACCTATCGTGGAGCTGATTGGAGACACGCGGCGGCTGGACTGGGCACGTGGCCGGTGGCTTGCAGAGCTGGTGGGATCCATCCCAGGAGTGGCTTGCATCCTTAGCTGCTCGTCATCTCCTTCCTGATGATTTGGTAAGATTGCTAACTAATTGAGGATTGAAATACCTAGGCTTAAATTTTGAGATCTGGGCGTGGGGAATTGACCATTGGGGATGATCACAATTTCAGTCTTTGATTCAGGATTTATTTAAGGTAACTGAATGTCATTTTTTTAAATGATAAACTGGTAGGAGCACCGCCTATTCATTTAGTTGAAAAGAGGGCTTATGTACATGAAGTGATTATTTTTTGACAGGAACTCAACGAAACACCATAAATAAAATCAAAACTGGTTCTAAGCTAACCAATCCCCTTGCTTTGTCTTGCGCTAACAAAAGTCGTGTCCCATTGTTTAACGTACTCCAAGGCCAGAGTGGCCACTTCGATGTGGGTGAGAAGGATCTTGTTAAAGATGCGGTGGTTGCGATCCTTCCAGATATTTCATATCGTGTAGAGCCATCTCCCACTTTGACGACGCTCAACATCCTTGGATACAAAGGCAACCACGGACTCCCACCAATCCGAAACCCCATGGGAGTTAAAGCTATCGTTGGAGACGGGATGGTCTCACCCGTCCATCCCGTCATATGACCCCCGGGCTACCTGGGAGAAGGGATAGTCCTTACAAAGGTGTGTGATGGTCTCAGGCGTGCAGCGCTGACATAGCTAACATATCACGTTGTGCGGCCACCCAAAAGTGGCAAGTATCTCGGGAGGAGGATTTCTCCTAGAAAGGACAAGCTAGGCGAAAAAGTTGCATTTTGGCATGGCATGTGAGGACTAAATCTTCGTGGTGGGAAACATGGGATATGATCCATGGAATTGAACTGCTTAAGCAGAGGCCACGGGGTGGATACCGTCGGTAGTCCACTTCCAACAGGTATTGTCCACTTCTTTTTACAAGGAAGGGCCTCTTCACTTGATCGGGGTCGAGGGTGGCGTTAGCCGAAGGGGGCCTTAACTTTAAATTTTAAATCATTAAATTTCACTTCAAAATTTTACTTAATAGTTAATGTGAATTTGCGGTTCGAAAGTTTAGTTCTATTTTATATTGTGTATATTCAAACAGACAATTTTTAATTCTTAGGTTACATACTTAGACTGACATTTGCCCATGCTCCACAAAAGTTCTGGCTGTGCCACTGATTATAAGAGTATGGTGGCACACAATTTTATTGTTAAGAATAGGGAAGGGGAGCTTAAATACAAATTGCTCTTTGATAAACATCATCCTGAGACTATTACCCTGCCTACTCCTTCCTTGTTTGATTTATCTACAGGCAAGTACCTTGTTCCGTTAGAGGCTATTCACGCCTATCGGAACCCTACATCAGCCATAGAGCCAGAGTCAGAACCACAAGTTGATCCTCCACAACAGTCTAACTAGCAGTGGGATCCAGAGATGATTGCCAACCAGTGGCATTCGGAGTCTTCTTCTTCGCAGTACGCCCCCAACTATTATGATGGATATCCGCCAGGACAGCCGTGGCCATAGACCAACTTAGGACAAAAGCCTAAGCTTGGGGGAGTACGTATTTCCCACCAACATTACATTTATGTTCACACACCCATTGCTAGATGTCGGTGCTCATACTTTTTCATTGTATCATCCATGCTAGTTTATTTTCTCTTTTTATGCTTTCTTCTTGTGTGTTTAATAAACCTTAAGAAAAACCATAAAAATAGTTGTAGCTTTTAGCTAGTTTTAATTTCCATGCTTGTAGTAGTAATTAAAAAGAAAACCCAAAAATATTTCCTGTTCTTCTTTTGCTTGTTGGGAGCTTTCCCGTGTAAATAATTTTATTTCTTTCCTTTTCTTTGGGGGTCAATAGGAGAAAACCATGATTAAATTGTTGAAGTGGCTCTTCTATGCATTATTGTTGATTTAACCAAGAGCCCGTATTGCCTTGTCTTCTCCTGTTTATTGAATGCTCGCAGATTCCAGCTTAGTCCAATGCACGCGCACTATTGTTATTATTCACATCATTCGGTCGTGCAAGTGAAAGGCAATTATGACGATATACGATGGACTGACTGAGATGAGAAAAGCTGGTATGAACTCGACCTCTCTTTTTTGTAAATATGATTAGTTCATCGTTCCTGATTCAGCCAATTACGAATAAACATGTTTGCAATGACAACTAGATATCATAGTTTCTTGTGCCATGCTTGATTAGCTAGGAGCTTATAATGGTTTACCTTGCGTGCCAACATGCTATTAAAATGGTTGTGATGTGGTATGATAGGGTGGTATCCTCCTCTGAATGATTTAAGTGACTTGACTTGGCGCATGTTCACGCATGTAGTTGAAACAAAATCAACATAGCCTTCACGATATTTATGTTCATGGTGGATTATATCCTACTCATGCTTGCATTCGGTGTTGATTAATTTTAATGCATGTTCATGACTATTGTCGCTCTCTAGCTGGTCGCTTCCCAGTCTTTTTCTAGCCTTCACCTGTACTAAGCGGGAATACTGCTTGTGCATCGAATTCCATAAACCCCAAAGTTATTCCATATGAGTCCACCATACCTACCTATATACGGTATCTACCTGCCGTTCCAAGTAAATTTGTATGTGCCAAACTCTAAACCTTCAAATAAATATCATGTTTTGTATGCTCGAATAGCTCATGTATCAACTAGGGTAGTCCGTATCTTCCATGTTAGGCGGGTTATTCTCAAGAGGAGTGGACTCCGCCCCTCACTCACAAGAAAATGGATGGTCATCGGGATGCCCAGTCCCATGCTTTATGCAAATCAAATCAAAATAATTGCAAACAAAACTCCCCCTGGGACTCTTGTTAGTTGGAGGCACTCGTTGTTTCGAGCAAGCCATGGATTGATGCTTGTTGGTGGAGGGGGAGTATAAACTTTATCATTCTATTTGGGAACCGCCTATAATGTGTGTAGCATGGAAGAAAATCGCCATCTCTTGGTTGTTATGTTGACAATGAAAGTATACCGCTCAAAATATTATTCACCTCTATTTCAAAACCGAGCTTTGGCACCTCTACAAATCCATGCTTCCCTCTGCGAAGGGCTGAAAGGATCGAGAAGAGGTGTCTGGAGGGGGGGTGATTAGACACTAGGTGCTAAAAGTTGCAGTTTTTAAATTCTTTAGGTTGAAGTGGATTTTTGGCACAAGTTTAGCAAACACAATACATATCAAGCAAGCATGCATGCAAAGAGTATATGAGCAGTGGAAAGTAAAGCATGCAACTTGCAAGAATGTAAAGAGAAGGGTTTGGAAGATTCAAACGCAATTGGAGACACGGATGTTTTTGTCGTGGTTCCGACAGGTGGTGCTATCATACATCCACATTGATGGAGACTTCAACCCACGAAGGGTAACGGTTGCGCGAGTCCACGGAGGGCTCCACCCACGAAGGGTACACGAAGAAGCAACCTTGTCTATCCCACCATGGCCATCGCCCACGAAGGACTTGCCTCACTAGTGGTAGATCTTCACGAAGTAGGCGATCTCCTTGCCCTTACAAACTCCTTGGTTCAACTCCACAATCTTGTCGGAGGCTCCCAAGTGACACCTATCCAAACTAGGAGACACCACTCTCCAAGAAGTAACAAATGGTGTGTTGATGATGAACTCCTTGCTCTTGTGCTTCAAATGATAGTCTCCCCAACACTCAACTCTCTCTCACAGGATATGGATTTGGTGGAAAGAAGATTTGAGTGGAAAGCAACTTAGGAAGGCTAGAGATTAAGATTCATATGGTAGGAATGGAATATCTTGGTCTCAACACAAGTGTAGGTGGTTCTCTCTCAGAAAATATAGGTTGGAAGTGTAGGTTTGTTATGATGGCTCTCTCCACGAATGAAGAGGTGGTGGAGGGGTATATATAGCCTCCACACAAAATATAACCATTACACATAACTTTCCAAACTCGGTGGGACCGAATGATTAAACTCGGTCGAACCGATTCAGCAAAGCTAGTGACCGTTAGGGTTTTCGATGGGACCGACATGCACTCGGTAGGACCGATATGATTAGGGTTAGGGCATAACGTAATCTCGGTGAAACCGATTACACAAACTTGGTGAGACCGATTTTGGTAATAAGCTAACCAGAGAGTTGGTCAGGTAAACTCGGTGGGACCGATCGCTCATTTTGGTGAGACCGAAATGTTACAAAAGGGAACCAGAGAGTTTACATTGCAGTTTCGGTGGGACGGATTGCAAGTTTCGGTGAGACCGAAAGTATTGCAATAGGCAACAGAGAGTTTGCAATCCCATCTCGGTGAGACCGAGATCCCTATCGGTGAGACCAATTTGCCTAGGGTTTGTGGCAGTGGCTATGACATTTGAAACTCGGTGGCGCCGGATAGAAAGAATCGGTGGGGCCGAGTTTGACTTTTGGTTTGGGTCATATGTGGATGTGAGAAAGTAGTTAAGGGTTTTGGAGCATATCACTAAGAATTTTGAGCAAGAACGTCATCAAGCAACACCTCATCCCTCCTTGATAGTATTGACTTTTCCTATAGACTCAATGTGATCTTGGATCACTAAAATGGAAAATGTAGAGTCTTGAGCTTTGAGCTTGAGCCAATCCTTTGTCCTTAGCATCTTGAAGGGGTTTCACATCCTCTAGTCCATGCCACTTCGCTGTTGAACTTATCTGAAACATACTAGATAAAAATGTTAGTCCAACAAGAGATATGTTGACATTAATTACCAAAACCACCTAGGGAGCACTTGTGCTTTCAATCTCCCCCTTTTTGGTAATTGATGACAACATACATCAAAGCTTTAGATCAAGATATTAAGAGTAGTAAGTAAAGCTTTGGAAAGACATGTAACTTGCATAGGCTCCCCCTACATGTATGCAATCATGTGAATATGGAATATAGGAGCATGTGAATGCATAAACATGACAGAGTAAGCAATGTGTTACATGTATCTTGGCTATATGCATCAGAGCAAATGATGAAAATATGAGAAATGTACTTTCATGCTCATGAGTCCTTCTTGCAAACAGTATGTACATCAGCAAGAAATTCTCATTCACATGACTGTGATGCATATACTTACCTTGTGGTCTTGAGTTGGCTTAGGATGGGATGAACCTGCGTAAACAAGGTTAGATAACACAGATACACCTACTGGCCAGAGCAACCAAGAGAAACCACAAGAGTACCAAGACTGTGATGACATGTAGAGTGAGTACTAAGTACCACATTGGATAAAGACATGTCCCCAAAGGTAAAGATGTGCAATAAATTCAAGGATATACTTCCCTTAGATGTCTTGCTCCCCCTGAGTCTAACATGGGATATTGGGAGAAGATAGGGAACAGAAAATCAGAGCTCAAAGGAAATAAACAGAGCTAATGCAATCGAGCAAACATGAACATGTCTTTCCCTTCTTGAAGACATGTGACTTCTCTCCTCTTGAACACCGAGTATCTGGGGTCTCTTTCTTCCCTAGAGTATTCACTCCACTATAGATATGATTAAGCTTTGATGTGATGGTCTCTCTCTCCCCCTTTGACATCAATTTCCAAGAAGGGTTCTTCTGGATTTTTTTTTCATGATGGGTTTGGTCCTTGAGTCACAGAGCAAAGCAGCAAGTTGAGTAGGATGCTAGTCGAGGACAAGATTCATTGAGTGAAGCTGGATTAAAAAGAATTCAGAAACAAGTGGCAAGATGTTTTTCCTGCAGTGAAATCAGTAGCACCGAGTTTGGTGTTTCGGTGGCACCGAAAGGGTTCGGTTGGACCGAAGTAAATAGCCCGGTGTGACCGAGTTCATCACAGAGAAAACACTTGACACCTCAGCTCACTAGACAAGCAAGATCTCACAAGGATTTGCAAGGAATTTAATGCAGAAGATGTAGAACAGAAAATAAAAGAGAAGAAACTAAAAATAATCTAGATGAAGTTGAAGAGGGAAACAAATATGCATGAGACAAATGCAAGAGCACAGAAAAGAACACAAGATAACTTCATCTAGAATTGGGCGGTGACAAAATCACCTATGTTAGAGTATATTGACTTAGGAGTCAAGTGAGATCACTTGATCTTTGGTCATACTCATCGTTTAAGCTCAAAATGGGGTTACCATTTTTCGTGAAAGCATCTTGATGTATTCACATCTTGTTGAGTTGCTTTATCCCATGATTTGGAGTAAAGCTTCTCTAAAATGGAATAACATACCTTGGGTGGTGGTGTTGATCATGATCATGTAGTTGAACTTGTGTGGGTTGCTCAAGGTTGATGTAGCTCATCAAGAGTTGGGAGCATCACTTGAAGTTTGAGTTCATCTACCTACATGGGTTAGTTTTTGCAAGGAAGAGCACTTGTGTGTCCAAAGTGACAATCATGATAGAATTTGTCAAAGGATATGTTTGAATTGTTGCATGCTTCCTTGTCTTCATCCACCATTATGTAGCAACTTGGTGATATAGAAATTGCTCAAGATGTGAGTGAGTTGCAATCTCATAGATTTCGATTCATCCAAGTACCTACACGGGTTAGATAGCATGCAAGGTGCAAATATATCCAAGACATAAGATAGTCAACATAAGAGAAATATCAAGGATTAGTCATAAGCTCATGCCTTGCATGTATTAAATGGAGTTCCTACTCCAAGTTTGAAGCATCAATGATGTTCAATTCACCTCTTAACCTGCAAAACACTTTCTCATCAAGTGGTTTGGTAAATATATCCGCCAATTTCTTATCGGTGCGAACATGCTTAAGATTAATATCCCCTTTGGCAACATGATCTCGAATGAAATGATGACGAACTTCAATATGCTTAGTTCGAGAATGTTGCACGGGATTGTGAGCAATCTTAATAGCACTTTCATTGTCACAAAGCAATGGAACATGTTTCACATTGATCCCATAATCTTTAAGAGTTTGGGTCATCCAAAGTAATTGAGCACAACATGATCCAGCGGCAATATATTCCGCTTCGGCGGTGGATAAGGATACCGAGTTTTGTTTCTTGGAGGACCAAGAGACAAGAGATCTACCAAGAAATTGACAAGTACCCAAAGTTGACTTTCTATCAACCTTGTCACCGACATAGTCCGAATTGGAGTAGCCAACAAGATCAAAGGAAGCCCTCTTTGGATACCAAATGCCAAAATTTGGTGTATGGATTAAGTATCTCACTATCCTTTTCACGGCCTTAAGATGACATTCTTTAGGAGCATCTTGATATCGTGCACACATGCACACACTTAGCATAATATCGGGACGTGAAGCACATAGATATAACAATGAACCAATCATAGAGCGATAAACCTTTTGATCAACCGGTTCACCATCTTTGGTTAAATCAAGATGTCCACTAGTAGGCATGGGTGTAGTCATACCTTTGCATTCGTGCATATTGAACTTCTTGAATAAGTCCTTGGTGTACTTTGTTTGAGATACAAAGGTGACTTCCTTAGTTTGCTTGATTTGCAAACCGAGAAAGAATTTGAGTTCACTCATCATCGACATCTCAAACTTCTCCGACATTAGCTTTCCAAACTTTTCACTAAAATGAGGGTTAGTTGATCCAAATATAATATCATCGACATAAATTTGGCATACAAATAGTTCTCCATTAATCCTTTTAGTAAAAAGAGTAGAATCTATTTTTCCAATTTCAAACCCTTTTTCAATAAGAAACTTGGTCAAGCATTTATACCATGCTCTAGGAGCTTGTTTAAGACCATAAAGAGCTTTGTGAAGTTTGTAAACATGATTAGGTTTCTTAGGATTGACAAATCCAGGAGGTTGCTTAACATAAACTTCCTCCTCAATTTCACCATTCAGAAAAGCACTTTTAATGTCCATTTGGTATAAGGTGATATCATGATGATTAGCATAGGCAAGTAAGATGCGGATGGACTCAAGTCTAGCAACGGGGACATATGTCTCACCATAGTCCATACCTTCGACTTGAGTGTAGCCTTGGGCGACTAGGTGTGCTTTGTTGCGGACAACTTGACCATCTTCATCTTGCTTGTTGCGAAACACCCATTTGGTACCAATGATGTTGTGGTTGTTGTCGGGAGTTTCAACCAATTTCCACACTTGATTTCTCTCAAAGTTGTGTAGCTCTTCATGCATAGCGTTTATCCAATCTGGATCTTCCAATGCTTCTTCAACCTTCATAGGTTCAATGCGAGAGATGAATGAGTAATGTTCACAAAAGTTAGCTAAACGAGTTTTTGAGCGAGTGATTCTCCCGGTTTGGATATCATTGTAGATTTGCTTGACGGGATGATCTTTAGCAATTCTTGCTCGAACTCGTGAAAGCTTTTGCTTGGATCTTGGTTGAACATCTTCTTCATCTTGTTCTTCTTCTTGGCCTTCTTCATTGTTGACATTGCCATTCTCTTGTCGTGGTGGAGAAGGAGGTTGTTGGCGTTCCTCTTGATGCACTTCCTTGTTTTCTTCATCTTGATGTGTCCCACTTGTGGATGCTTCTGTATCAACTCTTGGTTCACCTTGTCGTGATGTAGAAGCTTCCACTTGGACGGACGAGGTACTCTCCTTCACCTCCGTTGGACGAATCTTGCCAATAGACAAGTCTTGGATTGCTTTCGAAGGGTCTTTGTCTCCTACATCAATTGGCAATTGCTCTACTTGCGAGCCATTAGATTCATCAAACTTCACATCTACCATCTCTTCAACCTTTCGGGTGAAATTATTGTAGACACAGTATGTGTGAGAGTTTGATCCATAACCAAGTAGAAAACCTTCATGAGACTTAGGAGCAAATTTAGAACGACGATGCTTATCAAGAATGTAGCACTTTGAGCCGAATACTCGAAAGTATCCAACTTGTGGTTTGTTACCGGTGAGGAGCTCGTATGTCGTCTTGCCGAGTAGCTTATGAAGATACAAGCGATTTTTTGCATGACAAGCTATCTCAACCGCTTCCGCCCAAAAGTGTTTTGGCGTCTTGTACTCATCAAGCATCGTTCTTGCCATCTCAATAAGAGTCTGGTTCTTCCTCTCAATGACTCCATTTTGTTGAGGTGTGTACGTAGCCGAGAACTCATGCGAAATCCCTTCTTCGTCAAGAAAGGTATCCACATTTGCATTCTTGAACTCTGTTCCGTTGTCGCTTCGAACCTTCTTTATCTTCACGTCAAATTGATTTTGGGCCTTCTTAGCAAAGTTTTTGAAGATCTTTTGGACCTGCGATTTGTCATCAAGAAAGAACACCCACGTAAATCTTGAAAAATCATCAACTATGACTAGTCCAAATGAGTTACCACCGAGACTCTTGTAGGCATTTGGACCAAAGAGATCCATGTCAAGTAGCTCGAGTGGTCTTCTCGTGGTCATGATGTTCTTTGCATGATGACTTCCTCCAACTTGTTTCCCCGCCTGACAAGCACTACAAAGTCTATCCTTGTCAAATATAACATCTTTTACTCCAAGGATATGATCACCTTTAATAAGCTTGTCAAGGTTTCGCATACCAACATGACCTAATCGTCTATGACATAACCAACCTTTAGAAGATTTAGCAATTAACCAAGTTCTAGGTTGAGCCTTTTTAGTGAAATCAACAATGTAAAGATCGCCTCTACGTATTCCGGTAAACACCATTTTATGATTGTCTCTACGAAACACTTGGCAATCTACTTCAGTGAATAGGATATTGAAACCGAAATCAGCAAGTCTAGATACTGAAAGTAAGTTGTACCCAAGAGATTCAATGAGCATGGCATTTTGTATGGAGCTATCATGTGAGATGGCCACCTTACCGAGGCCAGCCACCTTACCCTTTGAGTTATCACCAAAGGTGACATATTTTCAAGGGTCGTAGTTTTCAGCAAGCTCACGGAACATATCTTTATCTCCGGTCATATGATCAGTACATCCACTATCGAGAACCCATTCCTTTCCTCCGTCCATGTAGCCATGAAGATTTTCCATAAGACCAAAGTGTCTCATCGCATCATCAAGGTCATAGTCACTATCATCATCATCCTCATCAGAGTATCCATGTTCAACATCATCTTGTGATTGATCAATTCCTAGAGAGGGTAATTCATTAGATAAATGATCATTTCTATAGTTATCTTTATGAATTCTAATAGCTCTGGAAATGATATTGCTAATAATTCCAACATCTCCTTTGGCACTCATAAGATTAGTGAGCTCAAATAAGAAGTCACCAAAATTGGGATCATTAGAATTCATCTTAATCAAGGCAATGGATTTATGGAGAATTTTATCTAGATCTTTCAAGGAATAATTTGGAAAGAGTTCCTCAAGAAATTTCCATATGGTGTAGGCACACTTAAGAGTAGGCAAACATCCAATCAAGTTTCTAGGCAAGCCTCTAGTGATAAGATTAACAGTTCTAAGGTTGCGGATCATGTCAATAGACTCATCAAGGGTAGGATGAAAAGGATCAACATGAGGTGCACAAGGGCTAGTAATGTACATGTTCAAATGATATTCATTGAAAATCTCAAGTATTTCATTTTTCCACTCATGAAAATATTCTCCATCAAGAATACGCACTCTACGTTTAAGACTCCCCAAAGTAGACTCATCCATCTTCCTCCAATGGTGTTTAAACCAAGGCAGTGGAGACCAATGCTCTAATACCAATTGAAAGGATCGAGAAGAGGTGTCTAGAGGGGGGTTGATTAGACACTAGGTGCTAAAAGTTGCAGTTTTCAAATTCTTTAGGTTGAAGTGGATTTTTGGCACAAGTTTAACAAACACAATACATATCAAGCAAGCATGCAAAGAGTATATGAGCAGCGGAAAGTAAAGCATGCAACTTGCAAGAATGTAAAGAGAAGGGTTTGGAAGATTCAAACGCAATTGGAGACACGGATGTTTTTGTCGTGGTTCCGATAGGTGGTGCTATCGTACATCCATGTTGATGGAGACTTCAACCCACGAAGGGTAACGGTTGCGCGAGTCCACGGAGGGCTCCACCGACGGAGGGTCCACGAAGAAGCAACCTTGTCTATCCCACCATGGCCATCGCCCACGAAGGACTTGCCTCACTAGTGGTAGATCTTCACGAAGTAGGTGATCTCCTTGCCCTTACAAACTCCTTGGTTCAACTCCACAATCTTGTCAGAGGCTCCCAAGTGACACCTAGCCAATCTAGGAGACACCACTCTCCAAGAAGTAACAAATGGTGTGTTGATGATGAACTCCTTGCTCTTGTGCTTCAAATGATAGTCTCCCCAACACTCAACTCTCTCTCACAGGATATGGATTTGGTGGAAAGAAGATTTGAGTGGAAAGCAACTTGGGAAGGCTAGAGATCAAGATTCATATGGTAGGAATGGAATATCTTGGTGTCAACACAAGTGTAGGTGGTTCTCTCTCAGAAAATATAGGTTGGAAGTGTAGGTTTGTTTTGATGGCTCTCTCCACGAATGAAGAGGTGGTGGAGGGGTATATATAGCCTCCACACAAAATCTAACCGTTATACATAACTTTCCAAACTCGGTGGGACCGAATGATTAAACTCGGTTGGACCGATTCAGCAAAGCTAGTGACCATTAGGGTTTTTGGTGGGACCGACATGCAACTCGGTAGGACCGATATGATTAGGGTTAGGGCATAACGTAATCTCGGTGAAACCGATTACACAAACTCGGTGAGACCGATTTTGGTAATAAGCTAACTAGAGAGTTGGTCAGGTAAACCCGGTGGGACCGATCGCTCATTTCGGTGAGACCGAAATGTTACAAAAGGGAACCGGATAGTTTACATTGTAGTTTCGGTGGGACGGATCACAAGTTTTGGTGAGACCGAAAGTATTGCAATAGGCAGCAGAAAGTTTGCAATCCCATCTCGGTGAGACCGAGATCCCTATCGGTGAGACTGATTTGCCTAGGGTTTGTGGCAGTGGCTATGACATTTGAAACTCGGTGGCGCCGGATAGAAAGAATCGGTGGGGTCGAGTTTGACTTTTGGTTTGGGTCATATGTGGATGTGAGAAAGTAGTTGAGGGTTTTGGAGCATATCACTAAGCATTTTGAGCAAGAACCTCATCAAGCAACACCTCATCCCTCCTTGATAGTATTGGCTTTTCCTATAGAATCAATGTGATCTTGGATCACTAAAATGGAAAATGTAGAGTCTTGAGCTTTGAGCTTGAGCCAATCCTTTGTCCTTAGCATCTTGAAGGGGTTTCACATCGTCTAGTCCATGCCACTTCACTGTTGAACTTATCTGAAAGATACTAGATAAAAATGTTAGTCCAACAAGAGATATGTTGACATTAATTACCAAAACCACCTAGGGAGCACTTGTGCTTTCAAGGGCCTATCTATTTACTTTTATGTTGAGTCATCATCCTCTTATTAAAAAGCACCAGTTGGAGAGCACCGCTGTCATTTGCATTCATTACTGTTAGTTTACATTGACTATGACTTGACTGGATCTCTTTTACCATGAATTACAATGTCTAGTCAGTCCTTGATCTTTGAAGGTGCTCTGCATTTATGTTTTGCGGTTTCAGAAAGGGCTAGCAAGATACCATCTTGTTATATCATATTATGATTGTTTTGAGAAAGTGTTGTCATCCGAGATTTATTATTATTGCTCGTTACTTGATTATGACATTGATATGAGTAAACATGAGACGTAAGCGTTATTGTGAATATGGTTAGTTTATAATCTTTGCTGAAAATTTGAATGTTGGCTTTACATATTTGCAACAACAAGAGCAAATAGAGTTTGTAAAAGTTTTTCTTTATCACTTTCAGTTTGTCAACTGAATTGCTTGAGGACAAGCAAAGGTTTAAGCTTGGGGGAGTTGATACGTCTCTGTCATATCTACTTTTCCAAACACTTTTGCCCTTGTTTTGGACTCTAACTTGCATGATTTGAATGGAACTAACCCGGACTGACGCTGTTTTCAGCAGAATTACCATGGTGTTATTTATGTGCAGAAACAAAAGTTCTCGGAATGACCTGAAACTTCACGGAACGTCTTTTTGGAAATAATAAAAAATCCTTGCAAAAGATGAAGACCAGGGATCCCACACCCTACCCACGAGGGTGGGGGCGCGCCTGCCCCCCCTCCCCTCCTGGGCGCGCCCCCTACCTCGTGGGGCCCCTGGAGCTCCTCCGGCCTCAACTCCAACTCTATATATTTGCTTTCGGGGAGAAAAAAATCAAGGATAAGGATTCATCGTGTTTTACGATACGGAGCCGCCGCCAAGCCCTAAAACCTCTCGGGAGGGCTGATCTGGAGTCCGTTCGGGGCTCCGGAGAGGGGGGGTTCGTCGCCATCATCATTATCAACCTTCCTCCATCACCAATTTTCATGATGCTCACCGCCGTGCGTGAGTAATTTCATCGTAGGCTTGCTGGACGGTGATGGGTTGGATGAGATTTATCATGTAATCGAGTTAGTTTTTTTAGGGTTTGATCCCTAGTATCCACTATGTTCTGAGATTGATGTTGCTATGACTTTGCTATGCTTAATGCTTGTCACTATGGCCCGAGTGCCATGATTTCAGATCTGAACCTATTATGTTTTCATCAATATATGAGAGTTCTTGATCCTATCTTGCAAGTCTATAGTCACCTACTATGTGTTATGATCCGGCAACCCCGAAGCGACAATAATCGGGACCACTCCCGGTGATGACCGTAGTTTGAGGAGTTCATGTATTCACTATGTGTTAATGCTTTGGTCCGATACTCTATTAAAAGGAGGCCTTAATATCCCTTAGTTTCCGCTAGGACCCCACTGCCACGGGAGGGTAGGACAAAAGATGTTATGCAAGTTCTTTTCCATAAGCACGTATGACTATATTCGGAATACATGCCTACATTACATTGATGAATTGGAGCTAGTTCTATGTCACCCTAGGTTATGACTATTACATGATGAACCGCATCCGGCATAATTCTCTATCACCGATCCCTTGCCTACGAGCTTTCCATATATTGTTCTTTGCTTATTTACTTTTCCGTTGCTATTGTTACAATCACTACAAAATACCAAAAACATTACTTTTGCTACCGTTACTTTTGCTATCGTTACCACTACTATCATATTACTTTGCTACTAAACACTTTGCTGCAGATATTAAGTTTCCAGGTGTGGTTGAATTGACAACTCAGCTGCTAATACTTGATAATATTCTTTGGCTCCCCTTGTGTCGAATCAATAAATTTGGGTTGAATACTCTACCCTCGAAAACTTTTGCGATCCCCTATACTTGTGGGTTATCAATCCTAAAGGTGCTAACATAGTGTGCAAGCTCCAGCAATCCATCTATGGACTGATGCAAACATCTCGGAGTTGGAATATACGCTCTGATGAGTTGATCAAAGCATATAGTTTTATACAGACTTGCGGTGAAGCCTGTATTTACAAGAAAGTGAGTGGGAGCACTACAACATTTCTGATAAGTATATGTGAATGACATATTATTGATCGGAAATAATGTAGAATTTTTTGATAAAGCATAAAGGAGTGTTTGAAAGGAGTTTTTCAAAGAAAGACCTTGGTGAAGCTGCTTACATATTGAGAATCAAGATCTATAGAGATAGAACAAGACACTTGATAAATTTTTTCAATGAGTACATACCTTGACAAGTTTTTGAAGTAGTTCAAAATGGGACAGTCAAAGAAGGAGTTCTTGCCTGTGTTGCAAGGTGTGAAGTTGAGTGAAAACTCAAAACCTAACCATGGCAGAAAATAGAAAGAGAATGAGAAGTCATTCCCTATGCCTCAGTCATAGGTTCTATAAAGTATGTTATGCTGTGTACCAGACCTATTGTGTACCTCACCATGAGTTTGGGTACGATTGTGATCCAGGAGTGGATCACTGAACAGCGGTCAAAATTATCCTTAGTGGAATAAGGAAATGTTTCTCGGTTATGGAGGTGACAAAGAGTTCATTGTAAGGAGTTACGTCAATGCAAGCTTTGACACCGATCTGGATGACTCTAAGTCTCGATCTAGATACATATTGAAAGTGGGAGCGATTAGCTAGAGTAGCTCCGTGCAGAGCATTGTAGACATAGAAAAATTGCAAAATACATACGGCTCTGAATGTGGCAGACCGGTTGACTAAACTTCTCTCACAAGGAAAACATGATCACTCTTTGGGTGTTAATCACATAGCGATGTGAACTAGATTATTGACTCTAGTAAACCCTTTGGGTATTAGTCACATAGCGATGTGAACTATTGGTGTTAAATCACATGGCGATGTGAACTAGATTATTGACTCTAGTGCAACTAGGAGACTGAAGGAAATATGCCCAAGAGGCAATAATAAAGTTGTTATTTATATTTCCTTATATCATGATAAATGTTTATTATTCATGCTAGAATTGTATTAACCGAAAACTTAGTACATGTGTGAATACATAGACAAAACAGAGTGTCCCTAGTATGCCTCTACTTGACTAGCTCGTTAATCAAAGATGGTTAAGTTTCCTGACCATAGACATGTGTTGTCATTTTATGAACGGGATCACATCATTAGAGAATGATGTAATGGACAAGACCCATCCTTTAGCTTAGCATAAATGATTGTTTAGTTTTATTGTTATTGCTTTCATCATGACTTATACATGTTCCTCTGACTATGAGATTATGCAACTCCCAAATACCGGAGGAACACCTTGTGTGCTATTAAACATCACAACGTAACTGGGTGATTATAAAGATGCTTTACAGGTGTCTCCAATGGTGTTTGTTGAGTTGGCATAGATCAAGATTAGGATTTGTCACTCTAATTGTCGGAGAGGTATCTCTAGGCCCTCTCGGTAATGCACATCACTATAAGCCTTGCAAGCAATGTGACTAATGAGTTAGTTGCGAGATGTTGCATTACGGAACGAGTAAAGAGACTTTTCGGTGATGAGATTGAACTAGGTATGATGATACCGATGATCGAATCTCGGGCAAGTAACATACCGATGACAAAGGGAGCAATGTATGTTGTTATGCGGTTTGACCGATAAAGATCTTCGTAGAATATGTAGGAGCCAATATGAGCGTCCAAATTCCGCTATTGGTTATTGACCGAAGATGTGTCTCGGTCATGTCTACATAGTTCTCAAACCTGTAGTGTCCGCACGCTTAACGTTCGATGACAATTTGTATTATGAGTTATGTGATTTGATGTACCGAAGGTTGTTCGGAGTCCCGGATGAGATCACAGACATGACAAGGAGTCTCAAATGGTCGAGACGTAAAGATCGATATATTAGAAGGCTATATTCGGACATCGGAAAGGTTTCGAGTGATTCGGATATTTTTCAGAGTACTAGAGAGTTACAAGAATTTGCCGGGGGAAGTAGTGGGCCTTAATGGGCCATACGGGAAAGGAG
>NC_041382.1:146785147-146787295 GCF_002162155.2 Triticum dicoccoides | reverse complement strand
CCTTCTCCCTCTCCCTCTCCTTCCTTCTTCTCCTACTTGGACTAGGAAAGGGGGAAACCTACTCCAACTAGGAGTAGGAATCCTCCTCTTGGGCGCGCCATGAGAGGGCCGACTCTCCCCCTCCTCCACTCCTTTATATACGCTCCAAGATTTGTTTAGCCGTGTGCGGTGTCCTCCTCCACAGATTTCCACCTCGGTCATATCGTTGTAGAGCTTAGGCGAAGCCCTACGTCGGTAATTTCATCATCACCGTCATCACGCCATCGTGCCGACGAAACTCTCCCTCAACCTCAGCTGGATCTAGAGTTCGTGGGACGTCACCGAGCTGAACATGTGCAGATTGCGGAGGTGTCGTACCTTCGGTGCTAGGATCAGTCGGATCATGAAGACGTACGACTACATCAACCGCGTTGTCATAACGCTTCTGCTTACAGTCTACGAGGGTACGTGGACAACACTCTCCCCTCTCGTTACTATGCATCACCTAGATGGATCTTGCGTGTGCGTAGGAATTTTTTTGAAATTACTGCGTTCCCCAACAGGTATGATGTGGTGTGCTCCAGGGGTCACCGGGCTTCACTTTTTCTTCCTGAAGTCGGATCTGGTACAGAGGGTCTCATGTGGTGACAATGACATCGGCGCAAGCCCAGAGCTTTTCTCCTGCCATGCTCGTTGATAGAGTCGGAGCTACGCGGCTGACTTTTTGGCATTGGCTGATGCAGGCCTAGGCACTTTGTTTGTGGTGAAGGTTGCATTGTCGTCAATGGTTGAGTGAGAGTTTCACTTGTGCTGGTGTATGACGATGACACCGGATTGCAATATCGACGGCGTGTGTGCGTTGTGCGTCGCCAGTTCACCCTGGTTGCCTTGTTTTTGCGGGAGTGGTGTGATAGCTTTTGGTCGGTTTTTCATTAATTAACCGGACAACTTTGGGACCGACTTGAAAAAGACATCCGGTGAATCGATCTTACACTTGATGACGGTTTAGTTATTAAATTAGTAAATCATATATGTATATGTATCTATACCCCTACTAATAAAGTAAGGTGTGTTTCGCCAATTTTTCATCCGTTCACCGCCGAAAAAAATTCTACCCGAGGTGGTACTAAATTTTTATGTGTTTGTGTGCTAGAAAAACAATTTTAGTACGTGGGCTGCGCATTATGGCCCAGCGAAGCCAGCTCACCTATTTTTCTACCCACGCAGCTGGCAAAATTCTATTTATCGCACCGGGCGACAAATAGTCAAAGTTTCGCACAGGACAACCAATAATGGGCTGGCCCATTTTTTCTGTGTTTTTATTTCTATTTTTATTCTCCTTTCCATATCTCTTTTTCCCTTCCAAATTTATTTCTCTTTTAGAATTGGACTCTGATAACTGAAAACCATGTGACAGATTGCAAAACTACCAACCGACCTCTTCCTCTCGAACGAATCGCTCCCTTCGATCGAGCCTCCTCTAGCGGGCTCCTCCCGATTCTGGGCTGTGCCAACCTTCGATCCCACCTCTCGAACAAACCAACTCTGAGGACGCGGGGTCGACCTGTCAGCAGTTAAAAAAAGGCACAAAAAATGGCATGCATGGGGATCGAACCCACATCATCATCACACACTAAATGTAATGACATCCAGTTGTGCTAGCCACCTTTATTGATTAGAATCAACATACACACTACTTGTATCTACTTGAGACGAGATAAAAAAAAGACAACCAACAGTCTAGCCACCTTTATTGATTAGAATCAACCTACACGCTACTTGTATCTACTTGAGACGAGATAAAAAAAAGACAACCAACAGTAACTGAAAATCCAAAACACCAGGCTCATTTGTTTGGGTTTTAGGACTATGCATTCTAGTTCCATCTTTTTTTCTGCATGTTTCACATCGGTTCACACGGTTCAAAAATCTGGAAGTCCCCTTCCCTCCTTTTTCAGATGCAAATTACAACGGTGTTTGCATTTAACTTATCATAAATGCGGGTCATATATTACCATACTATTTACATAGAAATTACCGGGGTATGTTCGTAAACAACGTTTTCCCGTTGTCAAATGTTACCGTGGTGATTGTACTTAAGTTATCGGGTATGAGCTTCATGTATTATCATACTATTTATATAGAAGTTACCCGAGGATATTTTTCAAT
>NC_041382.1:146762335-146784827 GCF_002162155.2 Triticum dicoccoides | reverse complement strand
GTGTTTGTCTTAAGTTATCAGGTATGAAGTTTGTATATTATCATACTATTTACATAGAAGTTACTGGGGGTATCTTTTCACTAACTTTCCCCCCTTGGTTAAATTTACCGCGGTGTTTCTACGTAAATTATCATATATGTGGTTCGTATATTATCGTGCTATTTTCACATAATTTACCGGGGTACGATTTTCAATAACATTTTCCCCTTTGAACAAAGTTAACGCGATGTTTGTACATAAATTATCCACTAAGAGGTTCATATATTACCACGTCATTTTCACATAAGTACCGGGGTATGGCTTTTAACAACTTTTTCCCTTTGGTCAATGTTACGCAGTGCTTTTACGTAAATTATCGGGTTCGTACAGAAGTATCAGGGTATGGTTTTTCAACAACCTTTTCCCTTTGCTCAAAGTTACTGCAGTGTTTGTACGTAAATTATCGGGTACGTATATTACTGTGCTATTTTCACATAAATTATTGTGGGAATATTTTTCAACAACTTTGTTTTCCTTTGGTCAAAGTTACAGTGGTGCTTGTATGTAAGTCATCGGGCATGGGGTGCTATTTATCACATAAGTTACTGGGGGTGTATGTTTTTCAACAACATTTTTCCCTTCGATTAAAATTACCGCGGTGTTTGTACGTAAGTTATTGGGTATGCAGTTAGTATGTTACCGTGCTATTTTCAGATAAGTTATCGAGGTATGTTTTTAACAACTTCTTTTTCGTTTGGTCAAAGTTACCGTGTTATTTATGTGTAAATTATCATGTCTGCAGTGAGTATATTCCATGCTATTTGCACATAAGTTGTCGGGGGAGGGTATGCTGTTTCAACATTTTTTACCCGAGTCAAAAGTTATCGTGTTATTTGTACATGAGTTATCAGCTCTATTGTGTGTATATTACCATGTTATTTTACACATGAGTTGTCAGGGTATATTTTTCAATATTTTTTTCTTGGGTCAAATTACCATGGTGTTTGTATGTAATTTATCAGGTTATGGCATGTTTATTCTTATGCTATTTCAAAGAAGTCACAGAGGCATGTTTTCAAGAACTAATTTCCCCCGGTTCATTAGTTACCACATTGTTTGATCGAGTGATTTATACAAAAATTACCATACTAATTTTGCTAAAAAGACCTGCTACTCTATTCTGCTCCCTCCTGATTAATTTTTATGAATACAAGTTCCCTGTTACCGTTGATCAGATCCTTCGCTTCAAATGGGTAAATGTTTTCTAATAGTTCTAGATAAATGTATTTTTAGAAGAAGCTGAACATTAATTAGTGTTGCAGGAGACATTCTCTATTGGAGAACTTACTCTTTCATATGAACTAAGCAAAATACTGCTCACAGATGAGATGCACAGGTCAACAAAAGAGGTGCTTCATAATTCATACTTAAAAATAGTCTCTGAAAAGGAGGCCCAAAAATACGTCCAAGGAAATTCCAAATGCTAATCACTGACACAAAAATGTGAGAATCCTGAAAACCCAGTGACCAACTCATGTGATCATGGTAATACCTGATCCTGACCCCAACAGAAGGGGCAAAAGGAAGCCCAAAATCTGCCTTGATCAGTTTCTTTTGGTTATTGCTCGTCCACCTTGCTGTGTATAACTTGTTTCTCGTCAGCATATTGAACCACTTGCTTCTTTTATCCTAGGTGACGTTAACAATTAAACTGAAGCAAGGATAGGGAATTTGCACAAAAACATGCAAATATTTTTGCTCCATTTTTTCCAGCAAAGTTTGCCTACAAAGTACGTAGTAAGTACTACTTGTATACTAACCATGTCTTCATCTTAATCAACCGGCTTGCGAAAAATCGAATTGTTCATTCAATCATTATCACCACCTTGAGGGATTCATCACAAGTGGTTAGCAGGCGCTGCTGGAACCAGCCATTGAACTAATTCAGTAAGGTAAACTGAACCAAGGAGAACACACCAGAATCACAGACGAATTCAGTAGCAACAGCGGAGTGACGACGTTGTGTGCAAGACCTGGTGGCTCGGGGGCGTGAGTCCGTGGAGGCCATGAAGGCTCTCGTCGGCCGAGTCATGCGGCTGCTTTGGGTATAGGAGCGACATGCCGCTGCGGATGCCGATGGCCAGCGAGTAGTGCTGCTTCTGCGGCTTCGGTGCCTGGGGCCAACGCCCATCCGCCGGTGAAGCGCTCCTGTTTCAGAATTGGATCGGCACGCGTGTCCGCCGCGGAAGCGCTCCTGTTCGTGCTCCCCGACGCCAAGAAGGTCCAGCCATGTCCACCACACTTCCAACCTATTCCTATCGGCAGCGATGGCGGGAGCTCGTGGCGCATGCTCGGTCGCCGCCCGGAACAGCCATGGCCCATGGACGACCATGAACCCGATCGTTTCTCGTCGTCCCTGGGAACGGCCTCCCCTGCCACCCTTGGACCACCGCACCTCGCTGCCAGAGCTCATCTCTGTCGGCGGCGTCGTTCCCGCGTCCCCCCTCTCCTTATAGGCGTCTCCCCCAGACAACGGCACCACGGTGATGTGGGGGTGGTCAGCAGCATAACATCGATTGGAGCTTCATCGATGTAGGCGCCTGAGAAACATGGAGGTGGCAGTGGGAATTCGAAGAAGGGGATTGATGGTGGACGTGTTTTGAGGGAGATCAGGAGGGCGGGGCGAGTGCGAGCGATGGGATCTGACGGTGCTGGATGGGTTAGATCGTTTTGCAATCTGCCACAGGGTTACCATATACATATTTCGTTTAGAATTTATTTCTTAAATTAGAAATTCTCAAAAAATATTCAGAATTAAAAAAACAAATTTTGGAAAATGTTCGGAATTCCAAAATTTGTTGCTATTTTGAAAAATATTCGAAACATGCAAAAATTTGCCCATTTTTTTAAAAAAATATTTTTTTAAAAAAATAGTTCAAGATTTCTAAAAAGAAAATGGCATTTCAAAAAATGCTCCAAATTAGAAAAATATTTATGTTGTAGCAAAAATTTCAAAATTTAAAATAATATTCGATTATAAAAGATACACATTTTCTAGAAATCTTATGAATTTTCAACACATGTTCCCGTCTTCAAAAATGTTTACAAATTCAAATAATCTTCATGTTTTTAATAAAAAGTCATTGTTTTCAGAAAATGTTTGTGAATTTTAAAAGATGCTCCCTTTCATATTTTGTTCGCATTTTTTTGATAGTGTACATAATTTTCAAAAACTATTTAATATTTAAAAAATTGTTCATGTTTCCTAGAATATTCAGAAACTTCGAACCTTAAAATCCCCTCGATTGAAAGGATTGAAAGGGTAGATTGAATAACCGATGGGCCTTCCCTGACGTACGATGACGTAACAAAACTCTTAAATGTCCTTGATCAATTAATGGAAAAATAGCTGCACGAATCCTTCACACGAGGCGAAACCGAGAAGCTAAATATTCCTTTTTCGTGTGCACACAGGGTTTTGCTTGCACATATAATTCTCACTGATTTTAAATGCGTACTCTCCCGTTGCAACGCACGGATATGTGTGCTAGTACGATCTCAAATACTCTCAATAACTCGACAGGTACGTACTCATGGACAGAGGACTCATAAGTCATGGATGACAGGCAGGCCACGCTAGCTCGTCATGGACAGAGGACTCAAAATATATCATGCACCATGCATGGAATCCTTCGTGGTTGAGTGATCATGGTTTTGGCTCCGCGGGCTTGGGCAGTGGCGGCTGCGCCGGCTTCGGTGCAAGCTCACTGGTAGGGAGTGGCGGCAGCTCTGGCTTCGGTGCAAGCTCACCGGTCGGGAGTGGAGGCAGCTCCGGCTTCGGTGGCTCCTCTGTCTTGGGTGGCAGCTCGACCTCTGGCTTCGGCGGAAGATAACCGGTCGGGAGTGGAGGCAGCTCCGTCTTCGTCGGCTCGTCTATCTTGGGTAGCTCTGCTTTGGGCGCAAGGTCACCTGTAGGAAGAGGCGGCAGAGCCGGTTGTGGTGCGATCTCACCTGTTGGCAGCGGAGGCAGCTCCGTCTTCGGTCGCTCCTCACCCTTGGGCACTGGTGGCAGCTCTGGCATTGGTTCCACGTCAGGTTTGGGCAGCGGTGGCAGCTCCGGCATCGGCAGCACGTCAGGTGTAGGCAACGGCTGCAGCTCCGGCAACGGCAGCTTTGGCAACACGTCCGGTATGGGCAACGGCGGCAGCTCCGGCCTGGGCAGCCCGCCGGGTATGGGCAGCGGCGGCAGCTCCGGCTTTGGCAGCGCGTCGGGTATGGGCAGCGGCGGCAGCAAGTCCGGCCTGGGCAGAGGTGCCGGGAGATCCGGAGGCACCTCCGGCTCCTCCAGGTGCCGCGCCGCGTTGCTGATGCCGCCGCGCGAGAGCAGCAGCACGCCGAGGAGGAGCGCCGCAAGAGAGGAGGACATGCTGGCGATCTTGCAAGCCATGGCTGGCTTCACTGGACTGGTCAAGAACGGTGTGGGGTGAAGAGAAACGAAGGCGAGGGTGCAGCATTTATAGAAGGCGCTCGTCGGACGGAGCCGATCGATGGCGTGGCGATGCGTTACACCCAAGATCGATCGCCTGCGTAAGTGCGCTGCGTTTCTTCCGGGCACTTAATCCGTGGTACGTTTCGTGCTTGGCCCGTGTGGCGCGTTGGAGAATCGGGCCAGCGGGGCCGACCGGATCGGTTGCTGCGGTTTACACTACTGCGACGTTGCCTGCGCAGAGAAAACCGCCGGGCGCGTATGGGTCAGTGTCACACAATCTGCACACGAAATTAACCTGTCGTCCGGTCAAAAAAGAAGAGAGAAAAAATGACCACAGACGTTCCAAGCGTCAAGAGGTGGGTCCTTAACCTGCTTTCGATGGATTTATTTATTATTACTGCGAGAGAAATTCCTGCGGAATCACATTTTTTTTTAAGGTGCGAGGTCACGCCATTGGTTGCTTGAGACTGCTGGGCTGGTACGTTTCACGTTTTGGAGTACGAGCTAGTTCTACTCACTCCCAGGAGGCGGGAGGAGAGTGCCAGCTTGTCCGTGCATCATGATCGCCAAGGAGAAAAACGTTGTTGATTTTTTTTGTTAATAACGCGCAATGAAACATGCGTCGAGATTATTATTGACTTTCCTGTTGTTGAGAAAAAGGTTTTTATATATTTTGTTGTTGAGAAAAACGTGCTCTATTCAGATCTTATTTTTAGGAGTTACGCTATCAATCTCTTTTTTTGGGTGTAAACTTTTGATCTATTCGTTTTCAATCATGATAGTACATCCAACACCATAAGTAATACAAATTACATTAAGATTTGTAGACCATCTACCGACAACTATAAACACTGAAACGAGCCGAAGGAGCGCCACCATAATCGTTCCTCCCTCGCTGGAGCCGGACACAACTTGTTCTAGTAGGCAGTCGAGAAATTGTCGTGCTAACGCTCCATAGTACCAACACACCAGAACAGTAATTGCCACCGATGAAGTGAAGTTTAGATCGAAAGGATCCAACCTGAAAACACATAAACAAAGACGAATAAAGACCGGATCCGAGCAGATCAACAAAAGACAACCATCGACCGAATCCGTGAGATCCACTAGAGACACACCTTCACACACCCTCCGATGATGCTAGACGCACCGTCAGGACGATTTAATGCGGTGAATAGGGGCTCCATCTCTAAAATGCTAAACAAAATGTCAACATTGGTACTGAGCTCACTGCCTCTCATTCTTGTTCAACCTATCATGATCGACAAGACTAAGGACGTGGTTGTGAGAGACAAATGGTCTGATGTCTTGGTTTGGGGCGATAGCGGCAAGCTGCAAGGCAGCACGGGCCGGTGGGAGACGCAGTGCAAGGGGACACTTTTGTGGCTATCATGGATGAAGTTATTTTATTATTTTATTATCTAAGGTTAATGAGGCTGAATGGATATAACAATATAGACCTATTTGCCTCCTTAATGTTAGTTTTAAAATATTCATGAAGGTTGCGACTATTAGGCTAAATTCGGTTGATGAACATGTGGTTCGGCCTTCACAGACATCTTTTATCACTACAAGAAATATGTCAACTTATGACCTTCTGTCAGTGACCCTCGAAAAATTGATCATAAATCTATGACCATTTTAGACCAATTGGTCAAAAGTTGTTCAGGGGGCTCCAAACCCTAAACCATTGCGACCATTTTGGTCAGAAAGGTCGTAATATCCTTACACAAAATGGTCACAAAGCAAACAGTGCTAGTCCGCTGCCTTATTTCTAGCTGATCATGACCAATATAGATGATCATAGCCTTGTAGATTGTGGTGGGTTGTGATGACTAGGCGCCATCTCATCAGTTTTGCCTATGTGTCATGTCCATGTGGCAGTTTTTGCCCTACGTTGTGAAGCAACCTATATTTCTATCATTCCCAAAATTCCCAAAAAAATCTCATAAATTCTTTGGGTCATATCTTCATCAAATATGTAAAAATCCTTCCTTGTCTAGTTCAAAACTAATTCAACAATATTCATTTTCCTATTATGTTCACAACAACACTTTATGAAGGAAGTGCTATTTATATATTCTTGATTGCCCTAGAAATTTTTGGGCACTCTTTCCTATCCAAATCATTACCGCATGACAAAATTCAGCTCCATTTGCCTAGCAAATCTTCCTCGACAAATTTCCAAAGTTTTTGTCCACCTAAAAGCATTGTGAAGGAAGTACCTTTTTTATATCTCTAAATGACATTAAATTTATATAGTTTCTTCATATGCCCAAATTATCACCCTCCTACAAATTGCAACTCAGTCAAATCATCTATGTGAGCCCAGGTTCAATTTATATTTTATGGCCAAATTGGCACGTTGCAAAGCAAGTGTTATATAGACCCCTCCTATTACCCTCAGACTTTTCGGGTACTCTTCCATACCCAAATTATTGCCACATGATAATATTCAGCTCAATTTTCCTAGTAAATATTTCTCGTGAAATTTCCAAAGTTTCTACCTCGAGAGAAGCTTTGTGAAGTAAGTACTATCTAGGCTTACCCAAATGATCTGAAAATTTACCAGCGCATGACCCTATGTAACTTACCTACACCAATTTTGATCTCATTTCATTCATCCAATCTCTCTCACTAGTTTTCCCAAGTTTCTGTCCATGGAAGAGCATTGTGAAGGAAGTACTACTTTGGCATGTCCAAATGGTATCAATTTTCTACAATGCTTTCCTATGCCCAAATAACCATCCTCCACAAAATTTCAGATCAATCCATTCATTATTTTGAGCCCAGCTTCAACATTCATATTTTTGTCCAACGTGGTACTTTGCAAAGCAAGTACCACCTAGGATCCTCCTTTTGAGCTAAAAATTTGTTAAGACATTCTCCTTAGTAGATGATCATCCTCAGCCAAAACTCACGCCCATTGGCCATGTGCATTTCCCGTACAGCTAATCAAACACTTGGCTGCTAATTCATGTTTGAGCATCGACCGGTCTCCTCGTGAGAATCTTATGTTGTAATTTTCTTCCTAGCACCAACCTGGGGAGTGCCCAACCCATTAGACATTCCTAGGCCGCCCAGAACACATGGCAACATTACGGTCACCCGGTGACCACGCGACGGGCATGCGAGTTTACGCGCTCTAGAGTTGGGGCCCTCGGCCACCGCCCAAACCTCGACGTATCGATAACAAACCATGTATTTATGATTAAATAGGTCCTTATGTAACTAGAAATGATTTTTGGAAAAAATAAATAGCAAACTATGAGGCAGCTGCAGTTCAAATTTGACCCACTTCCAACTGAATCGGCGGAAATTTGTCTTTTTCACGAGAGGTGGATCAAATTTTTTTACACCCAACCATTTTGTCAATTGTGCATTAAATATGGCCTAGTATTTTATAAAAATGATTTGGTCTAATTTCGCAACAATTATTTGGTAGTTCCTTCACAAAAAAACCTCCTTTCGGGCACTCGAAAAATGGAAAATGGTTTTTTCGTCCAACGAAAATGAAAACTTCCTTAGGCAACATTGTTTGCCATTCTAATATGCACCCTTGTGCACAATATGAGATCATTTGAACAAACTATGCCAAGAATGTGGCCGTAAGATTGATCATTTGGCTTGAAAGCCATGAATCTTCACACATGATAGCTCATTTGTGAGAACACTTTTTTAAAATAATTATCGTATTACAAGTTTATTATTTTTCCCGGAAACTTGGTCATATATAATGACACAATGCGAAGGTTTTCCAATTTTTTGATTTTTTTGAATTTTTTATGCCCGTTTCAAAATGCGGTCAAAACGGCGGGAATGACCGTTCCTAGCTAGTGGTTGAATCTTGAAAGTTTTTTGGTGTTTCTCTGATTAAATATATACTTATGTACCTATAAATGATTTTTGGAAAAAATAAAGAGCAAACTACGAGGCAGCTACAATTCAAATTTGACCCGCTTCCAACTGAATCGGCAGGAATTTGTATTTTTCACCAAAGGTGGATAAAAACTTTTTACACCCAACCATTTGGTCAATTGTGCATTAAATATGGTCTCGTATTTTAGAAAAATGATTTGGTCCGATTTTGCAAAAAATATTTGGGAGGTCCTTCACAAAAAAAACCTCCTTTTGGGCACTCGAAAAATGGAAAATAGTTTTTTCGTCCAAAGAAAAAGAAAACTTCCTTAGAAAACATTGTTTGCCATTCCAATATGCACCCTTGTGCACAATATGAGATCATTTGAACAAACTAAGCCATGAATGTGGCCATAAGATTGATCATTTGGCTTGAAAGCCATTGATCTCCACAAGTGATAGCTCGTTTCTAAGAACACTTTTTTAAAATAATTGCCATATTACAAGTTTATTATTTTTCCTGGGAACTTGCCCACATATAATGACACAATGCGAAGGTTTTCCAATTTTTTGATTTTTTTTGAATTTTTTATGCCCGTTTCAAAATGCGGTCGAAACGGCGGGAATGACCGTTCCTAGCTAGTGGTTGAATCTTGGAATTTTTTTGGTGTTTCTCTGATTAAATAGATACTTATGTACTTATAAATAATTTTTGGAAAAAATAAAGAGCAAACTACGAGGCAACTACAGTACAAATTTGACCCGCTTCCAACTAAATCGGTGGGAATTTGTATTTTTCACCAGAGGTGGATAAAAACTTTTTACACCCAACCATTTGGTCAACTGTGCATTAAATATGGCCTAGTATTTTATAAAAATGATTTGGTCCAATTTTGCAACAATTATTTGGGAGGTCCTTCACAAAAAAAACCTCCTTTTGGGCACTCGAAAAATGGAAAATGGTTCTTTCGTCCAAAGAAAAAGAAAACTTCCTTAGGCAACATTGTTTTCCATTCCAATATGCACCCTTGTGCATAATATGAGATCATTTGAACAAACTATGCCATGAATGTGGCCATAAGATTGATCATTTGGCTTGAAAGCCATTGATCTCCACAAGTGATAGCTCGTTTCTAAGAACACTTTTTTAAAATAATTGCCATATTACAAGTTTATTATTTTTCCTGGGAACTTGCCCACATATAATGACACAATGCGAAGGTTTTCCAATTTTTTGATTTTTTTTGAATTTTTTATGCCCGTTTCAAAATGCGGTCGAAACGGCGGGAATGACCGTTCCTAGCTAGTGGTTGAATCTTGGAATTTTTTTGGTGTTTCTCTGATTAAATAGATACTTATGTACTTATAAATAATTTTTGGAAAAAATAAAGAACAAACTACGAGGCAACTATAGTACAAATTTGACCCGCTTCCAACTAAATCGGCGGGAATTTGTATTTTTCACCAGAGGTGGATAAAAACTTTTTACACCCAACCATTTGGTCAACTGTGCATTAAATATGGCCTAGTATTTTAGAAAAATGATTTGGTCCAATTTTGCAACAATTATTTGGGAGGTCCTTCATAAAAAAACCTTCTTTTGGGCACTCAAAAAATGGAAAATGGTTCTTTCGTCCAAAGAAAAAGAAAACTTCCTTAGAAAACATTGTTTGCCATTCCAATATGCACCCTTGTGCATAATATGAGATCATTTGAACAAACTATGCCATGAATGTGGCCATAAGATTGATCATTTGGCTTGAAAGCCATTGATCTCCACACGTGATAGCTCGTTTCTGAGAACACTTTTTTAAAATAATTGCCATATTACAAGTTTATTATTTTTCCTGGGAACTTGCCCACATATAATGACACAATGCGAAGGTTTCCCAATTTTTTGATTGTTTTTGAATTTTTATGCCCGTTTCAAAATGCGGTCAAAACGGCGGGAATGACCGTTCCTAGCTAGTGGTTGAATTTTGGAAAAATTATTGTGTTTCTCTGATTAAATAGATACTTATGTACCTAGAAATGATTTTGAAAAAAATAAAGAGCAAACTATGAGGCACCTGCAGTTCAAATTTTACCCGCTTTCTGCTGAATCGGCGGAAATTTGTCTTTTTCATGAGAGGTGGATCGAAACTTTTGACACCCAACCATTTTGTCAATTGTGCATTATATATGACCTAATATTTCATAAAATTGATTTGGTCTAATTTTGCAACAAATACATGATAGGTCCTTCACAAAGAAACTCATTTTGGGAACTCAAAAAATAGAAAATGAATTTTTCATTCAAAGAAAATGAAAACTTTTTTAGGCAACATTGTTTTTATTCCAAGATGCAAACTTGTGCAAAATATAATCTCATTTGACCAAACTATTTCAAGATGCAAACTTATGCAAATATATTCTTTTTTTTGAATTTCTCAGGTCACAAAATTGCTGACATGATTTTAACACGTTATTTTTAGTCAACTACGACCAATTTAGATGGTCATAACATCATACTGCATTATGATTGGTCCATAGACGTGTCACGCGGATCGTGCATCAAGCACCGTTGGATGCTCGCTGATCCAACGGTAGTCCTCGATCCTTCCACACCAACCCTAGCTCTATCCTCGTGGTAATTTTTCATCCACCCCCCACCTCCTTTCTTTCCCACCGAACCGCTCGAACCCCTCTCTCTTCCTCTCCCTACGCGGCCACTCTGCTCTCGCACCCAACACTAGCTCCCGATGATGCGCCGCCGCCCACCATCTTCCCCCACCGTCTGCCTGCTTTGCCGCCGCCCCCACTGCCACCATCGACGACCCGCCGCCCCCACCGCCCCCGCCGCCCCCTCCGCCCTCTACTCCACAGCCGGCGCCCCTAGCCTCTCCTTCTCCCCTCTGCATCCCAGATCCATTCGACGCGGCGACCACCTCCTCCCACGGCCACCGTGCCCTCGTTTCCCCTCTCCCTACTTAATCCGCGCACTCAACCCCGTCACCGCCGCTGCCTCTCCCCATACCCTCGCCGTCTCCTCTCCAACGAGGCGTAGCTCGTCGAGGTAAGCACCGGTCGCTCGAACCCACCGCCGTCCCCTCCCCGTCTTGATCTAAGCCTGAAGGATCTGTGGTTGATTGCGTCCGCGCAGATGGCCTCCGAGGCGGCGAAGGTGCCGGTGCCGTAGTCGGTGAACTTCAAGAGGAAGAGGGGAGAGCTCTGGGTCGCCGCGAAGAAGAAGAAGGTCGCCGACGAGAAGAAGAAGGACGCGGAGAACACCAAGGTCATCTATGCCCGCGCCAAGCAGTACGCCGGAGAGTATTAGGCCCAGGTCAGAAACGCTCAATCCAATGCCCTTTGCTCGTTCGTGGATGTTTATTAGATTCTCGCTCTGCAAACTTGCTACGCGCGGTTGTACAACTGATTAGGTTTTGCCGTGCTGCCATGTGGAATTTGGACTATATTCAACTATATGCTTTACCTTCCTTCAGTCGATAAGGAAAGGTTGATCGGAGTTTACCAGTTCTATATGCGAGATTTGTTCATACCTGTCCATTTTTGTTTGCTTTTGTGCTGTACATTACCGCGAGTCCACTGATATCTATGTAGAGTCGTGTTAGTTTTGTTTAATTCCTTCAGATTCTGTTTGTTTTGCTGTAGTCCAACATATGTACCACTACCACATAGGTCTAATCTAGCTCGATTGATCATTGACATGTTTGTGTTTCTGCCCGATGGAATGCTAATGTGGGTGTTGTGAGCAGGACAAGGAGCTGGTGCAACTTAAGCGTGAGGCCCGGATGAAGGGTGGGTTCTATGTCAGTCCCGAGGCAAAGATGTTGTTTGTCGTCCGTATCCGTGGGTAAGGCATCACTTGCCACTTGATGATTGCTATCTCATTGATTTAGATTTGTGTGCACCTGTTTTGATGTTAATTTTTTGAAATGTTTACTACAGTATCAATGCTATGCACCCAAAGACCAAGTAGATCTTGCAGCTTTTGCATTTGAGGCAGGTGGGTTGATCAATTATTTGGTCCAGTGAATGCACAGGGTTGGGTTCCTCTTTGTCGTACGCTAGTTGATCCACCTTTCCTTTCAACGGGGTTACTCATTTGTTCTATGCCTCAATTCGTTTGGTATGACACGTGTGTCATTTGATTTATGCCTCAATTCACATTGATTCCTTTGCTTTGACACATGTGTATGTCTAGCTGATTGAATCCATAGGTCAGAGGTCTCGTGAAGGAGCACAATGACTCCTTCAACTACTTCATCACCAAAGGAATGGAGAACATCGTCAAGGCAAGTGACCGACCCATCCATTTTTCTTAGGCATGAAGCTGCTTTCCAATTATATTATATACGCAGATACTACCTCCTTTGCTTGTTTCTAGTGTTGCCTTACATGTGCTCTATTGCCCCTAATTGACTAAGATGGCTTGATGCTAATATCTTTGTGATTAGTTAGTAGTTAATGTAATTATCTTCATGTGTTATCCTTAGTATTGAGACATGTGAACACACACACTGTCTCTGAACCACTTCTTCTCTGTTTACCAAATTGCAATATGTAGGGCTTCCTAGTCTGAATTTCTAGCGACGACTAATTCATAGTTTCAGACTGAATCTCCATTTGCCTCTGATCTGAGCATGTGATTGACAAAAAGTGCCTTTTCCTAATTTTAGCGTTACTCTAAAAGTCTGAACCTGTTTGAATCACAACTTTCCTTTGTTTTCATTGCTTAGGGACTTTGAAACTTCCCTTGTTATTTAGCCTCATATAATGGATGCTACTCGTTTACTGTTCAAGCCCAATTACCCAACCGATGCTATAGTATAGGGCTCATGTTGATGCTATAGTATAGGCATGTTAGCTGTCTATATGTAATCTAACTTGCATAGTGTATGTGTGTGTGTGTGTGTGTGTGGCATGTAGGGAGGTGGTGATCAGGTGAACAACATATCCCTGGAAGACCTCATGTGCGCAGTGGGAGCCGGAGAAGGAGGGCTGCTTGCAAACTGTGACATCTTCATGTACAGGTTATGTCCCGGTGTCCTCCTTCTTCCTCCGTTGATTACCTTATGTCCGTGATATTGTTTGGGTCTGTGGCACACTTCCTGCATTTAGGTCTCCCTGGCAAAGGCAATCTACAACACACTTCTGGCTCACGTAGTATCATGCTTGGATCTGTGCACAAATTCACAAGTTTGGATGCATCATAGAACTTGTGGTGATGTTGTTTAGATTGCAGCAGGCAATAATTATGCTGTCATTCTCTTGCACTCTGCTATGCAGCTCTTGTTTACCTTAAATGCAACTATTGGTGCACTTGTTAAATGCCATTATTTGTGCTGTTTGCTTCCTTTGCATGCATGGTTATACAGTTTGGTGCCCCCATGGCCTGAAATACATTGAATTGTGGGCCTCTGCTTGATATCTTGTTGCTTAGGGTTTTGTTTCGGGGTTTCTTAATGCACTCGTGCTTAATAGACTGCACCACAGAGGTCACCCTCATATGGATAATGAATCATTATCCTTTTTCTTGTATACTTGAGATGTTCCTAACGAATAATTTACTGGACAAACAATCTTGTTTGCAGTAAGAATTCTAGCATGCCAAAATCTGTTGTCTATGTATGCTTCGGTTAATATGGACCTGAATGTCAAGGGCTAGCCAACCTGCTTAGCTAGATTAACATAACAGAAACAGTACACAACCAGCCAGCTCATGTTTGCATTGCTGCCACATCGGCTAGCTAGATGCGATTGCCTAAGGGCTAGTCAACACATTTTACAGCATTGTGTGTTGTAGCCAAACACTTGCTCTGTATTCTGAATACTCTAAAAAACTCCGTTAAATTAAAAACCATGGCATTGCGTACCTGCCAACTAAATTACCGCAATTTTTAATACTTTGTTTTATTTGATACTTTGCTGTTAGATTTACTTTTATTTTGTTGCTAAACATTTTGTTCTACAATGTGCAGATGCTGGCCTTTCATTCAGGACAAAAAAGTGGGATGAAGCATAGTTTTACCTCATTGAGCTAGTTATGGGAGTAACAGAACTTGTATGTATGCTAGTTCTGGGAGCTACTTCATTGAAATAATGCTGATCCTTTTTGTGTGTTATATGATGTAGCAGAACTTGTAGGGCTCCTATGATAGACTTGGGCTGTATGTGTGTTATCTGATTGTAAACTTGATGCTGATCACATTTGTATGTGTGTTATATGATGTAGCACTTTGATGGATGATAATATTAGAAGTATTTTGTATGTTTTCTGTGTGCCAATTTAAATACCAGGTATTTATTCGCGTGAAATAAAAAAATGAAGAATATTGCCCTGATGGCTAGGACCCAGTACTAGAACCTGACAATGGGGACCCACCTGACTAGTGAACCCAATTTAGAAAAAAAGAAAAAAAATGAAACTGTTGAGACAAAAAGGCCATGGGCCAAAAATAAAAAGGCTGCAATGTTGGGCTTGGTCCATGAAGCTGACAAACAATTCACAGGAAAAATAAATATAAATGGGTTGAATTAATGGGCTCGGCCCATATAAACACCGAGTTGGACCGAGCTGATTCTTGTGCCACATCAGATTGCCACGCTGGATGCCTACGTGGCCTGGGGAGGTTGCTAGTGACCAAAACGCCACAGTAGACGTATTTTGGTCATAAACGTCTTCGACCATTCCAGAAGAAAGGTCGATATAGTCAGTTTATGACGGCCAGCTTTTGACCTTATGTTTTTGGTCACAAAAAGGTCACAAATGGAAATTTGTGACCATTCAGTGACCAATAGTGGTGGTCACAAGTTGACATATTTCTTGTAGTGTATGCAAGGCAAACACATCCTAGATAGAGTCGTTATCCTTCATGAAATAGTCCATGAATTACACCTGAAAAAGTTAAATGGGGTGGTACTCAAAATAGACTTTGAAAAGGCTTATGACAAAGTCAAGTGGCCTTTTCTTCAACAGACTCTCAGAATGAAAGGATTTTCTGCAGAGTGGCGCGCTATGATCCATAGCTTTGTTTCTGGAGGTAGTGTTGCCATTATGGTCAATGATGACATTGGACACTATTTCCAAACAAAGAAGGGATTGCGACAGGGTGACTCGGTATCGCCCATGATATTCAATATAGTGGCGGATATGCTAGCGGTCATGATTGAGCGGGTCAAGGTTGATGGCCAAATTGATGGGGTAGTAAATCATCTAGTTGATGGTGGTCTCTCTATACTTCAATATGCTGATGATACGATTCTCTTCATGGATCATGACCTCGAGAAAGCAAGAAATCTGAAACTGATTTTATTAGCATTCGAGCAACTCTCGGGTCTAAAGATCAATTTTCATAAAAGTGAATTGTTTTGGCGAGGCTCAAGACGAGGCCCACCTATACGCTGAACTGTTCGGATGTGGGTTGGGTCAGTTTCCGATCACATATTTGGGGATACCGATACATTATCGGAGACTCACAAATGCTGAATGGAAACACGTCAAGGAGAGACTGCACAAAAGACTTAGCAGTTGGAAAGGTAAACTGTTGTATCTGGGTGGAAGATTGGTCCCCATAAATTCAGTACTTAGTAATATGGTACTATATATGATTTCCTTCTTCTAGTTACCGAAAGGAGTTTTACATAGATTGGATTACTTCCGATCAAGATTCTTTTGGCAAGGAGATAGTGAGAGAAAGAAATATCGACTGGCTAAATAGAGTGTGGTTTGCCGTCCCAAAGACCAAGGCGGGTTGGGCATTCATGACCTTGACGTTAAGAATAGGGCCCTCCTCGACAAATGGTTGTTTAAATTACTAACGAAAGATGGTGTATGGCAAACCTTCCTAAGGAGGAAATATGTGGGTTCCAAGGCGGTATCCCAAGTATATTGGAAGCCTGGGCATTCCCACTTTTGGGCAGGTCTAATGACTACGAAGAAATATTTCTTCTGCTATGGATCCTTCTCGATTAAGGACGGCTCGGAAATTAGATTCTGGGAGGACAAGTGGCTAGGAAATGCCACACTCCGGGAACAATATCCGGCTCTATACAACATTGTGCGCCACAAAGGTGATACTATCCCACGGTAATGGAATCATTTCCGCCAAATGTGACGTTCAGAAGAGACTTAATTGGACCCAGACTCCAATCATGGAATATCCTGCTCCAACGGTTGTCCACGGTGCACTTGTCACATGGGTCTGATGTATTCCGATGGAACCTCCATGGGAATGGACAATTCTCAGTGGATTCTATGTATAGAGCGTTACTCCTATCTGATGTGCCAGTTGTTAATAACAAGAAGATCTGGAAGATGAATATACCTCTGAAGAATAAAATCTTTGCATGGTATCTTCGTTGCGGAGTCATTCTTACTAAAGATAACCTTATTAAGAGAAATTGGCATGGAAGCCCGCAATGTGTATTTTGTCACCATGAGGAGACAATAAAACATTTATTCTTCCAATGCAAATTGGCTCGTTCTATATGGTCAGTCATCCAAATAGCTTCTGGCTTGTATCCTCCCTGTAGTGTTGCTAATGTATTTGGCAACTGGTTACATGGGATTGATCACAGGTTTAGAACTCTTCTCAGGGTGGGAGCGCTTGCCGTTATTTGGTCGCTTTGGCTATGTAGAAATGATAAGGTTTTTAACGATAAAAGTACTTCTCTGTTGCAGTTTATCTACAGATGTACCGGGACTCTTCGTTTATGGTCCTCTCTACAACGTGTGGAGAATCGAGGCTTGATTAAGGAGGTGTGTACACAATTGGAGGCTACGGCGAGGGATACTTTTACCCAACATGGGTGGCAGCATGATCTAAGGATTGCCCCCCCTCTACATTAGGCGTTATACGGACTCTACATGTTTCGTTGTAATTTGTCGTTTTATTTTTCTTTTGTGTGAGAGGATCTTATTTGACTGTGTGCAACTTAATTATGCAGAGGCCGGGTGTAATGCTTAAAATCTTTTAAGTAATAAAGCGCCCCTTTTCGAAAAAATAGATGGCAGCCGTCTAGTTCCCTATCTTCCACCGAGCATCGCAATGATGAAATCTATGAATGGAACCCGCTTGAGTGATCGCCCATTCACCTAGCAAGGAGGAGGAGGAGGAGGGAGAGGTAGAAGATTACGAAGGGGACATCAATATTTTCTAATCAAATATTTTGTGGGAAAAGTAAGCATGTGATATTCATTCCCTCCAATCACTATATATGTACCCTGGTTGCTCAGATTTGTGAGATAGCTCCGACAAACCGAAGCGAGAGAGTAGATTTTAGGATTATGAAAAAGATAAGTGCTTCTTACCACTGGTATTAAGACATCTTTCGTGCCTAATGTACAACTGATAATGTTTTTTCTTTTAAACCTTGGCATGCACCTCTTTGCCGACGTTGGGTGGCACCATTGTGCCGCTCTGGAGGGTTCACTTCAATTTCCTCTCACTTTGCCACGCACATGCATTTGTGCTAATCTCCACTACTTACAAAGAACGTAAGATTCTCATTTCACTTCTCCTTCGTCCAACCTCCTTATATACGCCCCCTCCCCTTCTCTTCTTTGATTTTTTCAACCATCTCTGGTTTTTCTCCCATCGATGTTCCTAAAATGAAATCGATTTTCCCACGTTTTCTTAACTTTCCAACTTTACATAGATGACAAATTTACTTTTGGTCGCGCATGGCAAATTTATTTTATTTGTCATGGCAAAAGTACTTCCCATCCATGGCAAGTTTTGCCTTTTCCATTGTTTATGGGGTTTTTTGCTTATGTAGACTGTTTAATATTTCCTTTAAAAAACATGGCAATTATTGAACAAGATGGCAAATTTTTCCCTTTTGTTTTGCCACATGACGGCATTTTTCTAGTCCACATTTTTTAATCATTTGATGCATATAGTAAAAATACCATACAATTTTAATCCATATTTTCTTGCAACCATGTACAGATGCAAATTGCCATGAACTTTTTCTTTAATGCTATTTCGTATAAAAATATCATTTTGACCATGATGTCAAATTTTGCTTATAAAGACGATGACATTACTTTTGGTTTGAACCATTAGGATTCTGTAGTAGTATCTTGTTTTTCAATATATCTATCACGGGAAAATTCATCTTTTCATTTCTTCAGACATTTGCAATTTTTGTAGCATGGCGAAATCTGTACTTTATTAGTCACAAACTCACAACCATAATTGGGGTTTTGTAGTCACAGTAAAAACTGGGTTAAACTGAGCTTTATTTTTTCTTTCATTTAGTTATAGCAAAAAGGCATGTAGTGGACTATACGAGGGTGTTCGCACCGGGGCGGACGAGACTTGCCTGCTCCCCGGGCGTGTGCCCATCCGTGCTCCCGCGTACGTGTCTTGATTTGATTGGAACAAAATAAGGTCCGGCTCCACCCACTTAAAATCAGGGGGGAGGGGGAGATGATTAGATTACAAAGAAAAGAGGAAAAAAGACAACCGTAGGGTGAAGTGGGAGCACGGATGGGAGCATGGGAAGGGAGCAGGCAAGCCAGATCCCACAGGGGCGCTCTCGAACGAATTCCTTCCATCTATGCCTTCTCCCAGTATCAAATGAATTGTTCGATCTGAGGCTTTCCCAGACAGAATGTTCGCGTAATATCGGCATCCAAGTAGCAGGATTTAAAAAACATCTATCTACACAATCACATTGATATGGACAGTAGAAAGTCATGAACTAACGTACTAATCACTAATTGTCCTAGTAACATAACTAGTAGCAGCAGGGAAGTGTGGCACAGAGTGTGTTCGACCTCCTTAGACTAAATGTGCAAGGAACGGCCCAAGTGGACGCATTCTCAGCTCGGTGGCTTAGGGAAAGAAAGAAGTTCACTCGAGCTGATAGGAGAGGCTTTGACACTTTAATCAACGCGGTGGCATGGATCCTTTGGAAGCAAAGAAATGTCAGGGTGTTCAACAGGATGGACCGGTGTCTCTCATACCCATCTTGGTGCTGGCTGAGATCGCAGAATGGCGAGCTGCGGGGATAGGTGTAGGAGGTCTACAAAGATTTGTGAGAAGTTAGCTTAGGATGCATCGGAGTTAGGTGTTGGAGTATCGATTCTCATTTGTTCGATGCGAAGACGGGTTCTTGTAATTAACTATCTTTCCTTCTATAAAAATATTATACGTCATTGTTGTACTTGAGAAAAACTAGTAGCAGCGGAACGTGCATGGGATCAATTAATAGTGAAAGCCACGCAACGACGACACGATTCATCACGTTCATTCCACAAGGAGACGACCAATCTTTTGCCTCCTTGGCATGGCACAGGACCCGATGGATCATAATTCTCCACCGGCGACGAGTTTCGAGGGGTTCCGTTTCACGCGGATACGTGCACGCGCGCGATACGCGGATATAGCTCAACCTGAACCCAGATCCAACCGAACCAAGCACACGACTAGCACACGCGACGACGGAGTGGGAGAAGCGCAATGCCGTCCGCCGGGGCCGTCCCCTTCACGGCCCTTCTTCTCCTCGCCGTCTTCTCCGCCGAGGAGCAGCCGTTCAAAGGCCTCGTGCCCGAGAGCCGGAGCGGGGCCTTGGCCGGCAACAACGTCACCGCTGCGGCCGGCACGGCGGCCATGTGCTACCGAAGGGGCGGCGCCGACGAAGAGGCCAACCCGGGCAAGACGGTCCTCGACGTGTCCCCGCTCGCCGTGTGCCCTTCTCCTGCAGATGAGAAGGGTCTGAGCGGGCGAGCAAAGGCATGGTGCTGCTGGGGCCTCGCCGTGGCGATGACGATGGTCGTGTTCGTTGTGTGGTCAGTTTTATTTACTCCCCTGCGCTTGATTCATTCGTAATCGTACTGCGGCACGGAGCGGAGATGTATTTGATCGGCGCAACGAACTCAATTTTCAATATCACCTCGTGTACCCAGGCCAGAGACGTTCATCGTATCGCCCATCGACCCCATGTTGACCGGTGTTGACGCGTCGGTGGTCGACGGCGACGGCGACGGCCACCGCGAGCTCTTCGACTGCGCCATCTGCATGGAGACGGTGCCTGGCACCCTCAAGTTCAGCGTGGGCTCGTGCGGCCACGCCTTCTGCTCGGGCTGCGTCGCCCAGTACGTCGCGGCTAAGCTGGGCGAGAACGTCGCCCGCGTCAAATGCCCCGACCCCGGCTGCAAGGAGGGCGCCGTCGAGCCGGAGAGCTGCATGGGCATCATCTCCTCGGACCTGCTCGACAAGTGGGGCTTCCTACTGTGCGAGTCTTTGCTCGGCGCCAAAAGGGTGTACTGCCCGTACAAGGAATGCTCGGCGCCTCTTCTCGCCGATGGTGAGGCCGGTGCGGCAGCGATCGTGGAGGCCGAGTGCCCGCATTGCCACAGGCTGTTCTGCGCCCGGTGCGTCGCTCCGTGGCACGCCGGGGTCGGGTGCAAGGAGTTTCAGGAGCTCGGGCAGGACGAGCGCGGCCGGGAGGACCTCCTGCTGAGGAGGCTCGCCGGACGGCAGAGGTGGCAGCGGTGCCCCAAGTGCAGGATGTACGTGGAGAAATCGGAAGGATGCAACTACATCAAATGCAGGTACGGATCAGATTACAACTCCTGACAGATCGCTCACTGCTGTACTTGACAAATGTGAAATGATTTGCGGCTCCCTTGTTTGATTTGTTTTAGGTGTGGAAGCAGCTTCTGCTACAGATGTGCATCCAAGGTGTCCGCGCTAACCCATTACTGCAACAAGTGCAAGCGGTAGCGAGTTGCTTGGTTATGCATCCTGCATCCAAGGGGCCTTTCCCCAGTCACCACCAAGGCACAAATACCGAGCTCTATTTTTTTAACCCGCTAGTACAATATATCGCTTCATCTTGGTTATGTTTATCTCAATCGCACGAT
This sequence comes from Triticum dicoccoides, assembly GCF_002162155.2. Classification (NCBI taxonomy): domain Eukaryota; kingdom Viridiplantae; phylum Streptophyta; class Magnoliopsida; order Poales; family Poaceae; genus Triticum; species Triticum dicoccoides. The sequence goes on along the minus strand of NC_041382.1, from coordinate 146,763,624 downwards.
GGAAATCTACGCATGATAAACTTTACTTAATCAGGTTGTACAGAAGTACGAACATTATCTCCTGACTCGATTCAGCTTTCAGTTATGCTTGTAAATATGCGAGGTTTTTAGGCATCATGCTCAATATCTGATCTTCTGGTTTATTTTATTTCAAAAGAGGATGACCCTCGGCCTCTTCTGCACCACCAGGGCGACGCATGCAACAATTTTATTAATTATTCATCAAGACCTTACAAAGTACATCAATAAGTCTAAGCCCATTATCTCGGCAATATCTCTCGCTACTCCTATCAACTTGATCAAGGGGTGCAGATTGTTTGAGCCGCATACCTAGACCTCACACCAAAGCCCAACATAACTGAAGGCCCCAACACCAAGCCGCACTTTCGGGTCTGGGTGACCCACGGGTCCGGCGCACTCTCAGTGGTCACCACATGCACACGATGCAGAGGTTGCCACCGTCGTTTTCCATGGATCCATCTTCAAAATATGTACCTAAGCATCGACCTCGCAAGGCCTATAGTCGATGCCACAACTGCGCCCGACAACGCAACCTCCTTACGTGTGTCCATCATCACACATTCGTTGTCGAGACCTTGCTGTGCCATGCCTTCGAGACTCCACGTCGTAGATGCGTCACATGAAATACCACTCCACCGCTGAAACCGTCCACTGGTCCCTCGAGCTAAAGAACACCTCCAAGAATAATGCCCTCAAGGGAAGAACGACACAAGAGCACCACCGTTATCCGATCGACTGATCTAGGTTTCCCCGGAGGTAGCGGATAGAGGTTTGGAGCTTCTCCACGGCGATGCCTTCAAAAAAAGGATGGCGCAGAAGAACGCCACCATCGCCGGCCTTGGCAACTAGCCGAGAGCAGGGTTTTCACATGGATCTGCTTGACGAGCCTTAGTCCAGCATCTTGTGCACCAGATCACTTGCTACAACGCTGCCACCCCCCACGGCACATATAGGTCCAAACCAGATCCAGACAGGCACGTCCCGCCGCCGTCGAACTGCCGGCCATGGCCGCCATCACCGGGCCGCTGCCCCGAGCTGACACCAAGGTACCCCAAGGCCCCAACCGCACCAGATTTGGGATGATGCTCAGGCAGCCGCCGCCGCCATAGCAGGGTCTCGGCCAGACCATCCCTCCGTGACCCGAACATGCGTTCAAACCTGTCTAGGCACTGACGCGCCATCACCCAACCGCCGTCATGTGCCACACGACTCGAGCATAGAGAGGAGCAAGTCCCACCGGCACCTATACGGACTAGACTTTGCCCGTG
>NC_041382.1:146752778-146762047 GCF_002162155.2 Triticum dicoccoides | reverse complement strand
CGCAAAGATGACCTAGTCCCGATGGCTAGGGTTCACCTCTCGGTCGCTCGCGGGAGTGGCACGAGAGGGACGCGAGGGGGGAAGAGAGGTGAGATGGGCGTGGGAGGAAGGATCCTTGTGGCGCCGGCAGCAGCGGCGCTAGATCACCTTTCGCGGGGGTAGGGCCGGGTCGCCAATTGGTTTCGAGACTTACCTGACAAATCTTATTGGCAATTCGATCTTCTGGTTCTTGCGTTTACATTTCTTTAGAAACTGTAGAGATTCTTACTATTTGGTTGTACATATATATAGCGTACATCAAAGTTGGCATGGTGTAGTCCCTGAGAAATACTCTCTTCGTTCCTAAATATAAGTCGGTTTGGAGATTTGAATATAAAAACTACATACGGCTGAATATAGATTTGTTTTAGAGTGTAGATGCACTCATTTTAAGTCTGTTTTATAGAATCTTTAAAAAGATTAGATTTAGGATTGTTGAGGAAATCGTTAACTGGTAGCTGCTCGGTTGGCTGGCGAGTAGGGGATTAATAGGCTAATCGGCAAGTTAATCAGCCATTTAATCAATTACTCGGGTGATTAATCGGTTAATCGGCTACTCGGTGACCCTACAAGTAGGGATTAATCGGCAAGTTAACTGGTTAATCGGATGAATTCTTGAACAGGGGATTTAGGAACGGAGGGAGTACTTCTAGTTTACATGTCAGTCGATGTCACGTGTGAAACTTTCCATATTTCAATGGGTGTGAATCCAAAAGTGAACAACACAGACTCTATCACAGGATTTTTATCGAACATGTAGACATACACACTTGCCGTCCAGTGGAAGGTCATACGATCATACGAACACAACAGCACACCACAACGTACGTACGCAAGGAGCATGGACGGCTCACATTCTCTCTGAGTTCATGTCACGGCCCTCGTCCTTGATCATGGCTCATCGGCCTCCGGCTCCGGCTCGGGAGAGCTGAACCCGGGAATTGTAGGCATCTCGGGCATGGGCGGCAGCTCGACTTTCGGGAACGACCGGAAGTCCGGGAACGGCGACGACTCCGACGCCTCGGCCGGGTAATTGTCCTCAGGCGACGACTCCGGCGCCTCGGCCGGGTAATTATCCTCAGGCGCCGTCTCCTCCAGGCCCCGTGCCGCGCGGCCCATGGCGGCGCACGAGAGCAGCAGCACGGCCAAGAGAAGAAGCGCGGTGCAGCGGGCGTTCTTGGAGGAAACCATGCCGAGTGGAGCTCAATCGGTCGGTTTCTTCTTGGCGTGTGCGCGTGGGCTGATCTCTGATGTGATGTTAGCTCTCCACTGCGCGCTCGATCGTACTTATAGGATGTGACGGAACGAACGACGGTTCGTGAGCGTGTCCGCACCGCGCCGGTCAGGGCCTATGGGTTGGTGATCTGCCTGATTTTGCGGTTGGGTCCGGTGCGTTTCGGGAGGTTTTGCCGCATGTGTGTCTCGGGGTTTGGTTGGAAATCTGCCGGGAGATCAGCTTTGGTGAACGCGCCAATCAGTTTTTTTTTTGCGGGCATTCAGTTTGTTGCTTTTTTTAGAGTAACCACATTTCATTGATCACAAATATGATGAATACAACGCACGCACACGGAACTGATCAGAAGGGTCAAGTGCAAACAAGTGAGCGCAGAAATTTGCAAAAAAAAACAAAAAATACACTGAAATCATTAGTTAATTCTGCAATAGCCATCATCACCGCTGAATGTCGCTCGATTCGAAGAAGAACCACAGCCCATGAGGGTGAGTCGATGAAAAAGCCATTGTGAGCCGTCCACGTCGCCAAGGCCAAGTGCTAGATCAGCCGCCTTCAAACCACAAGCCCAAATCTGGAACCACCATTTTCACTCGCCCACCGGTGACTGATGAAGCCATATACCTAGGGTAGGGGCACGGACCCGTCCAAAAAGCCCTACCCTAGGACATCCCTAGAAGAAGTCACCTTTCAATCGACTTGAAGGTATCCCACTCGATGGGTTCAAGACACTCGACCATGAAGCTATCATTCGACCATGAAGCCAACCACTCGACCACCAGGAGACCTAAAGTCACTCTGCAGGCAAACGGCCGGCTATCAAGTAGTCTTTATGGCCATTATAGCACTTTATTAGGGGCGTTACCAGTAACGCCCAACCTTAAATGTACCTTAAACCCTGCATTACTGAGGGCAGGAGGGGGCCGACGAACTCTATATAAGCCACCCCCCTCCTCAGTATGAAGGGTTCGCACCCCTGTTATTCACACGCCAGTAATCCAGTCGACCGCCTCCGGGCACCGAGACGTAGGGCTGTTACTTCCTCCGCGAAGGGCCTGAACTCCTACATCTTGGTGTGTTTACAGCTTCCCAATAGCTGAGATCTAGCCTCTCCATACATACCCCCTACATCACTGTTAGAGTTAGAACCACGACAGTTGGCGCCCACCGTGGGGCCGGAATCTTAGCACCTGATTGGAGAAGTTGCGATTTTTCCGATCCCTTTGATCGTGGTTTCGGGCGGAGTTTTGGTGGAGGGCCGCGAGATCCGCCTCGGCGTGCTCACGTTCATCGCCGACGACTCCGCCTGGCTTCAGGAGGCGCCACTCGACATCGACGCGCTCCCCGTCCGCGGTGCGACGCATTTCCGCGCATGCGTTCGTGGCGTCCTCCTGCGGCAGCCGTCGACCCAGTATCGGTCGGCCCCCGTATCGTCTCCCCGCTCTGTCTCCCACTGGCGCAAGCGCTCCGGTCGGTCGAGACTTCAGAGGTGGGTGAGGCATGCCGTGGCTCGCCAGTCGGCCACCCCGCAAGTCGCGGCAATCGAGCCCGACGAATCCCTCTGCGGCCTGTTCGACCTGTCGACTGGCTCCGCGGAGACCGCATCCGAGTGCGACAGCAGCGACCCAGCGGCTGAGATCCTGGCGGTCGATGGAACGCACAGTCCTCCCGGTTTCCCTCGCGCTGATGGAGGCACGGGTGGGGGTGACCCGTCGCATCCCCACGATGAGTATCTCCCCGAACCTCTCACGTCATTACAGCGAGAGGAGCTTCGCCGCCGGAACACGAACACACTCCGCACTCCTATCGTCGGAGAGTCCCCCGAGGCCTGGGCCTTGGAGGACGCGTGCTTGGCTAATTTGGCCGAGCGCACTCCACTGGAGAATCTCCAGCGAGCACTCGACGAGCAAGCGCATCAGCGGGCTCCCGAGTCTAGTCGACGCCAGCTCTTCCCGCGGACGCAGGTATACCGAACCCCAGTTCATAATTTGACCGCCGCGGCCCGTATAGCAGAATCGATTCAGCCCTCCCAGTCGGAGGCTGGCAGGGGCTTGTTACAGATCAGAGCGTTGCTCCGGGCGGCGGGAAACCAGAATTCCGCCGTTTCTCAGTCGCGGAATAGGATCCACAGTCGATCCATCGCAACAGATACAGTCCAGTCGGCTCACAGCCCGCGGTCGCCCCCGAGGCGTGAGGGACGTGGCGACCGGCATGATCAGTACAGAAGGAATGAGCAGTATGATCACCGATCCGATTGTGATGATCGACGTCGAGTGCCAACCCCTCCCCCGAGGAGTGGGTCATATGCGCCTCGACATCGAGATGACAGGCGCCCTCATAGCGTTGGGCAGAGGATTCCCGTCGACCCCAGGGACCCAGGCTTTGACGCGAGATCTGTCCTCGTTCAAGGCTTGGTTGACAGGAACAGGGCTCATCGGAAAGGCCAGAACAGAGATGCGCCCGCCAGCAGCAGAATACATGTTTCAGGGCCAGAGTGTTTCAGTCGAGCCATCAGGGCCGCGGTGATTCCTCCCAACTTTCGGTTGGCGACTGGAGTCAGCAAGTTCACCGATGAGTCTAAGCCTGACACTTGGCTCGAAGATTACCGAGTGGCTGTAAAGATTGGCGGTGGCAATGATGAGGTGGCTATGAAGCATTTGCCTCTCCTGTTAGAGGGCTCGGCCAGAGCGTGGCTGAATCAGTTAGCACCCAGCAGCATCTACACTTGGGAGGATCTCTCTCGAGTGTTTGTCACAACCTTTGAGGGAACATGCAAGCGACCCGCAGGCCTTACAGAATTGCGGTCTTGCGTGCAGAAGCCGAGTGAAACTCTGAGGGATTACATCCAGAGGTGGATCACTTTGCATCACACAGTTGAGAACGTACCGGATCACCAAGCAGTTTGTGCCTTTAAAGAAGGCGTCAAGAACAGAGAGTTGAACCTGAAGTTCGGTCGGACCGGAGAAATGTTCCTGAATCGGATGATGGATATTGCCACCAAATACGCTAACGGAGAAGATGAAGATCGACTCCGGAGTGGCAAGCAGAAAGCAGTCGCCCAGGAAACCGGAGGCAATTCCAGTCGGAAGCAGAAGCCGAAGGCCGAGCCAGCCGCCCCTGGGGAGGCCCTGGCCGCAACCCAGGGAAATTTCAAGGGAAAACCCAAAGGTCGATGGAAGCCCAAGAAAGTCAAGGATCAAGATGGAAATGATTTTTTGGATCTGCCATGTCACATCCACACCAAGAAAGATGAAGAGGGTAATTTCATTTACTCAAAGCATACCACTCGACAGTGCCGGCTCCTGATCCAGCAGTTTCAGGGCAAACAGCCCAAAGATAAGGAAAAAGAGTCGGACAGAGTCGAGGACAAGGAAGATAGCGACGACGGATACCCCTAAATCAATTCCACCCTGATGATTTTTGCTGATGTCGAAAGCAAAAGTCGACTGAAAGTCATTAACCGTGAGGTGAATATGGTTGCTCCGGTGACACCCAGTTATCTGAAGTGGTCTCAGACTGCCATCACATTCGACCGGTCCGATCACCCTACGCACATTGCCACCCCTGGGAGGCAAGCTTTGGTGGTCGACCCAGTTGTCGAAGGAACTCGACTGACCAAAGTCCTGATGGATGGTGGCAGTGGCCTGAACATATTGTATGCTGAAACATTGAAAGGGATGGGCATTCCGATGTCCAGGCTCAGTGCCAGCAACATGAGCTTCCATGGAGTCATTCCTGGAAAGAAATCCGAGTCACTCGGCCAGATTGCTCTCGACGTGGTTTTCGGTGATTCAAAGAATTACCGCAGGAAAAGTTGACATTTGAGGTTGTGGACTTCCGAAGTGCTTATCATGCTATTTTGGGCCGGCCAGCTTATGCACGCTTCATGGCTCGACCATGCTACGTGTATCTCAAGTTGAAGATGCCCGGCCCCAGAGGTGTGATCACCGTTACCGGCAATCGGAAGAAAGCAGAAGAGTGTTTTCAGAAAGGATCGAAGATTGCTGACGCTCAGATGGCAGTTGTTGAGCTACAAGAGTACCAGAAGACTGCTGATCCGAGTGAATTGCTACGAGCCAAGAAGCCTGCTTCAGAATCCGCTTTTCAGTCGTCCGGTGAAACTAAGCCAGCTCACATTCACCCGACCGACCCCGACGCTGCTCCGACTCACATCTCGACGACGCTCGACTCCAAATAGGAAGAAGCGCTCATCCAGTTCCTCCGTGAGAACTGGGACGTCTTCGCATGGAAGCCTTCTGACATGCCTGGAGTTCCCAGGGGGCTGGCTGAGCACCGCCTACGAGTCGACCCAAAGTTCAAGCCTGTGAAAGAACATCTTCGACGGTCCGCCGTCCAGAAGAGGAAAGCTATTGGCGAGGAGGTGGCTCGGCTCTTAGCAGCGGAGTTCATCCAAGAGATTTACCACTCCGAGTGGCTCGCCAATGTAGTCATGGTCCCCAAAAAGGACAAGTCACTTCGCATGTGCATTGACTTTAAACACATCAATCGGGCCTGCCCGAAAGATCATTTCCCTCTCCCCCGCATCGACCAGGTAGTGGACTCGACCGCGGGGTGTGAGTGTTTGTCTTTTCTAGATGCTTATTCAGGGTACCATCAGATCCGTCTGTATGGACCCGACGAGATCAAAACGGCTTTCATCACCCCATTTGGGTGCTTCTGTTATGTCACCATGCCCTTCGGCCTCAAGAATGCTGGAGCCACGTTCATGAGGATGATTCAGAAGTGTTTACTCACTCAGATCAGTCGGAACGTAGAAGCATACATGGATGATATTGTGGTTAAGTCACGGAAAGGTTCCTACCTACTGACTGACCTTGCCGAAACCTTTGCTAACCTCAGGGATACGATATCAAGCTCAATCCATCAAAGTGCACATTCGGAGTTCCAGGTGGAAAGTTACTCGGTTTTCTCGTTTCCGAACGAGGAATCGACGCCAATCCCGAGAAAGTTGGCACCATACTCCGGATGAAGCGCTCTGTGCGTGTACACGATGTCCAGAAACTTACAGGTTGCTTGGACGCTCTAAGTCGATTCATTTCTCGTCTCGGTGAAAAGGCGTTGCCTCTTTACCGACTGATGAAAAAGTCTGACAAGTTCGAGTGGACTCCAGAAGCTGACGCAGCGTTTGCAGAGCTCAAAGCTCTACTCTCCACCCAGCCGGTGCTTGTTGCCCCAATCAGTAAAGAGCCTCTGCTGCTGTACATTGCGGCCACGGGACAAGTTGTCAGTACAGTACTCACGGTCGAGCGGGAAGAAGAAGGAAAGGCCTTCAGAGTTCAGCGCCCAGTATATTATGTGTCTGAAGTTTTGACCCCTTCGAAGCAAAGATATCCCCATTACCAGAAGCTTGTATATGGGATCTACATGACCACGAAGAAGGTTGCACACTACTTCTCTGACCATTCCATTACAGTCGTCAGCGACGCTCCACTGTCAGAGATCTTGCACAACAGAGATGCAACTGGTCGAGTGGCTAAGTGGGCGATTGAACTCCTCCCCCTAGATATCAAGTTTGAAGCAAAGAAGGCTATCAAGTCCCAAGCAATTGCAGATTTCGTCGCCGAGTGGATTGAACAGCAACTCCCGACTCAAGTTCACTCGGAGCACTGGACCATGTTCTTCGATGGATCTAAGATGCTGAACGGTTCCGGTGCTAGGGTAGTATTGGTCTCCCCCCGAGGAGATAAGCTCAGATACGTTCTCCAGATTCACTTCGATTCCTCCAACAATGAAGCAAAATATGAAGCACTCTTGTACGGGTTGCGCATGGCCATTTCACTCGGCGTCCGGCGCCTCATGGTCTACGGCGACTCAGATTTGGTGGTTAATCAGGTGATGAAGGAGTGGGACGTCAGAAGCCTGGCTATGACTGGCTATTGCAACGCAGTAAGAAAGCTAGAAAAGAAATTCGAGGGGTTAGAGCTTCATCACATCCCCCGACTGAAAAATCAAGCAGCAGATGATCTGGCAAAGATAGGCTCCAAGAGAGAAGCCATTCCCAGCAATGTGTTTTTGGAGCACATCTGCTCGCCGTCAGTCCAGGAGGATCCCTTCGCAGAAGAAGCCCCGCAACCGAAAAGTGCCACAGATCCGACTGAAGTTGAAATTCCTGCTGTGGTCGACCTAGTCATGGAGGTCTTGGTTATCACTCCTGACTGGACGGTACCATACATCGCGTATATCTTGAGGAAAGAACTCCCGGAGGACGAGGAAGAGGCTCGACAAATCGTCCGCCGATCCAAGGCCTTCACAGTCATAAAGGGACAGTTGTATAGGGAAAGCGCGACTGGAATCGGTCAGAAATGCATAACACCAGAAGAGGGTCAGATAATCCTTAATGATATCCACTCGGGGACCTGTGGTCACCATGCGTCCTCTCGGACCATTGTGGCTAAAGCATACCGAGCAGGATTTTACTGGCCAAGAGCAAATGAGATGGCAAAAGAGATAGTCGACAAGTGTGGAGGTTGCCAGTTCTACTCCAACATGTCACACAAGCCTGCATCAGCCCTGAAGACCATTCCACTCGTCTGGCCCTTTGCTGTCTGGGGACTGGACATGGTCGGTCCACTGAGAACAGGCAGGAGCGGATTCACGCATGTGCTTGTGGTAGTCGACAAGTTCACCAAATGGATTGAAGCCAAGCCTATCAAGAATCTCGATGCTTGCACTGCTATCAGTTTCGTCAGAGGGCTGACGTTCAGATATGGGGTCCCGCATAGCATCATCATCGACAATGGGTCAAACTTCAATTCAGACAAGTTCAGAGCTTTTTGCGCCTCTCAAGGCACGCGCGTCGACTACGCGTCGGTCGCGCATCCTCAGTCGAATGGACAAGCTGAAAGAGCAAATGGTCTGATTCTCAAAGGATTGAAGCCTCGATTGATGCGTGATCTCAAGCACGCAGCAGGCGCTTGGGTAGACGAACTTCCGTCGGTTTTGTGGGGGCTGAGGACCACCCCGAACCGATCGACCGAAAGAACGCCATTTTTTCTGGTTTACGGAGCCGAAGCCGTCTTGCCGAGTGATCTACTTCACAACGCCCCCAGAGTCGAGCTTTATAACGAAGACGAAGCAGAGCAAGACCGGCAAGACGCAGTCGACCTCCTAGAGGAGGAGAGGGAAATGGCCATGATCACATCGACCATCTATCAGCAAGACTTGCGTCGATTCCATGCCAGAAATGTGAAGAGCCGAGCCTTCCAGGAAGGAGATTTGGTCCTCCGAGTGGATCAACAGAAACCACACAAACTTGCTCCTACTTGGGAAGGTCCATTCATCGTCACCAGAGTCCTCCATAATGGAGCATATCACCTCTACAATGTTGATCACCAGACCGACGAGCCACGAGCTTGGAATGCGGAACTACTCCGCCCCTTTTACACTTGAGTTCTCCCTTGGACGAGATGTAATAAGAAAAAATTTCTACAGTTCATTTTTACCAAATACAAGAGCGTCCCAATAATTGCTGTCACTCTTGTTTGCATACGAAATCCCCCAGTGGGTGACTTAGCTGCGAATCCGTTTCGCCTAAGTTTGAAAAAAAAATCCTACCGAGTGGAGAGCAATCCTCCCACTCGGGGGGCTTAGCTGCAGTCCAGTACTCGCCTAAGTTCTCTCACTTAGAGGCTTAGCTGCAGTCAGGCGCTCGCCTAAGTTTGAAAAAATCCTACCGAGTGGAGAGCAATCCTCCCACTCGGGGGCTTAGCTGCAGTCCAGTACTCACCTAAGTTCTCTCACTTAGAGGCTTAGCTGCAGTCAGGCGCTCGCCTAAGTATATAAAAATCCTACCGAGTGGAGAGCAAACCTCCCACTCGGGGGCTTAGCTGCAGCCCAGCGCTCGCCTAAGTGTTTAAAAATCCTACCGAGCGGCGAGCCAGACTCCCACTTGGAGGCTTAGCTGCAGCCCAGTGCTCGCCTAAGTGTTTAAAAAATCCTACCGAGTATAGAGCAACCCTCCCACTCGGGGCTTAGTTGC
>NC_041382.1:146669639-146752193 GCF_002162155.2 Triticum dicoccoides | reverse complement strand
GAGTGGAGAGCGATCCTCCCACTCGGGGGCTTAGCTGCAGTCCAGCACTCACCTAAGTTCCCTCACTTAGAGACTTAGCTGCAGTCCGGCACTCGCCTAAGTTTGAAAAAATCCTACCGAGTGGAGAGCGATCCTCCCACTCGGGGGCTTAGCTGCAGTCCAGCACTCGCCTAAGTTCTCTCACTTAGAGACTTAGCTACAGTCCGACACTCGCCTAAGTTTGAAAAAATCCTACCGAGTGGAGAGCGATCCTCCCACTCGGGGGCTTAGCTGCAGCCCAACGCTCGCCTAAGTGTTTAAAAATCCTACCGAGTGGAGAGCAAACCTCTCACTCGGAGGCTTAGCTGCAGCCCAGTGCTCGCATAAGTACAAGACACAACCCAATCCGCGAGTCGACTGCCACCTTCCCCTTCAGAGCTGTGCCGCAAATACAAGGTTATTCCGAGTGAAGATCAAGATCCACTCGACGAATCAAACCATGAAGATATTCAACGAGAAATCAAGATCAGATAAAGCCTAAAAGGTCCCAGACCTCAGGCCAAAGTAATTGAGCCCTCAGCTCGACGAAGTTTAACGGTTACAAAATCCACTCGGCATTCCGAGGCAAATTTAAAGTGGAGCTTAAAAGTTTTTTCAGTCCTCAGGTGGAGGACTGGAAGGGGCGACGAACTCGTCCAAGTCGATCCCGTCTGCAATACGGGTGGCAGCAGCAATGAAAGTCTCCATGAAATCTTGAAAGTTGTGCTTCCTGGTATTGGCAACTTGGATGGCGGCCAGCTTCTCTTCTCGCGCCTCCTTGCAATGGACGCGGACCAGAGACAGAGCCACATCAGCGCCACACCGAGCAGAAGACTTCTTCCACTCCTGCACTCGGTCAGGGATTCCATTAAGTCGAGTCATCAGAGACTCGAGATCGTTTTGGAGCGTAGCCTCTGGCCAAAGTGACAGGTCGATCCGTGACATGGAAACCTTCAGTCGAGCCAAGTAGTCCACGACACCGTCAATGCGAGATTCCAGTCGGAGCAGATTCATGGCAGCTTCATCTTTCACGGGAGAGTTGATTGGATCCAAACCTATTTCGATCCGCCCAGTCTCCTCTTCAAAGTTCTGGCAAAGCTCTGCATACACGATCCAAGGATAAGTCAATTTTCATAGACTGAGTCGACACAAAAAAAAAACCAGTCGGAACTAAATGTGCACCTTCAAGCTTGATGTACAACTTCTTGGCGAGGCTCCTCAAGTAGCTCTCCAGGTCGTCCCTCCTGCGAGCGATGCCTTCCACCTTCTCGCTCAGGGTGAGGTTCTCCTTCTTCCAACGTGTACACTCCGGTTGGCTTCATCCAGAGCGGTCTTCAACTTGGCATTCTCTTCTTCCAATTGGCCGACCAAAGCCATCTTCTGTTCGGCCAGAGCGGTCTTGTCGTCAGCCTCCTTACGGGCAGCAGCCAAGTCCTGATCCTTCTCGCCAGAGCTTCGCTCAGTTTTTCTGCAAAGAAGTGATGATTGACTCGGAAATAGCAGAAGGGTACTCAAGCCTAAAAACTAACCAGTCGACAAAGTCGTCTTACCTGCGGCGCCGTCTCTGACCTTCTGCAGCTCTGTTCTGGCCAGCTCCAAATCAAGGTTCAGTTGAATCTTCTGCTTCTCCAACTCAGTATAGCGAGCTACAAGTTCACAGGATTTCTGTAAAAGAAAAATCAGTCGACAGACGTCCAAGATAAGTTGCTTCCGAGTAACTAAGAGACAATGACGACGTTTCTAAGACCACAGCCGAATCAAAAACATTCGACAGTAGTCTCGGGGACTACACCCAGTGGGTGCACTCAGCGTGCCCCCACTGGTTCGACCAAAAAAAAAAGATCTTCAGGGAAAAACCGAGTGAAGAAATACAGCTACAGCAACAAAATGTAAAGACTACAGTCGACTGCCAGCAGTCCACCGTAGTCTCGGGGACTACACCCAGTGGGTGCACTTAGCGTGCCCCCACTCGTCCAAGAATTGGCAGACATACCCAGTGGGTGTACAGATACAGATACAAAAGATCTTCGGAAAAGAGACTCTTCAAACAGCATATCATAACAGACCAAGTGTTGAGTCGACTGACCTGGACGTTGCTCCGAAGAGCCGAACTCGCGTCATAGGCTGCTTGGCTGGCCTCCCGAGCCACACTTGCTCCATCATGATCCCCGCCTGGCGTATAGCCTCCTTTGCAGCAGCCGCTTGGTCCTCTGGGACGGGGTACGAAGCAAAAAGCGAAGGTGGATCCGCAGTCGACGCCGAAGGCCGCACACTCGTCAGAGGAATGGCAAAAGTCATAGAAGCCCGAGTGGTGTCACCACCATCCCGAGCCATGGCCTCAGACGCCGGAGCAGGTTGGGGGGTCTTGTCAGCCGTCGACCTCTTGTTCCTCCTCATTCTCAGCGGTTCGTTGTCGTCGTCATCCGGGAGGTCGATAACATGAGGAGGGGCTACAAAGGAAATGTTCAATCGACCAGGGTTGCAATAAATGTTTAGTCAACTCAAAGCGGAACGTCAGTAATCGTACCAGGGTTGGAGGTAACAGCATCCTCCATCTCTTGGTCGTCGTCCTTGGCGGAGATCTCAGAGGTAGCAGCACTGCAAGCCTCGAAAGTCAGTCGGTCGGCTTAATGGATCGACCAAGGATCCGTCCACGGTCGACAAAGGATAACAAGTCTTATTATTACCCAGAAATGGTGGGGACGGCCATCTTCATCTTGGGCAGAGCCTTGGGAGGCTTGGACGACGCTGCGCGCGGGTGCTTGGGAGCCTTTCCAGTCGGCGTAGGAGAAGAGGTCCGAGGGCGTTTCGACGACTGCCCAACAGGAGCAGTCGCACTACCACGCTCCCGCGATGGGTCATGTGTGAGCTTGGATCGCCCCTCCAGACAGGGGGGGGGGGGGTTCAAACTCCTCCTCCTCCTCTTCGCTGGAGTCGACGTCGTCGCCTCCCTCTCCTTCACCGTCGAACTCCCACTTGCCTTGATCGTCCCCGCTCTCACCTCCGCTCGCCTCCCCTTCCTCAGTTGGCCCCTGTGCCCCATTGGGCGTCGAGTACATTTCAGTAGTCGCCTGAAAAACAACAGACAAGACAAAGGTCGATCGACCAACTCAAAGAAGACCAATGAAGAAAAACAAGACCTCAGTCAGGAGCATAGAGACATACTTGGTCCACGTCGTACGAGTTGTCGAGTGGAATTACCCTCCTGGCTCCTCGGGGGTTGTCCTTGTTTCCTGTGATGCTCGACAGCCACCCCTCCAGCATCTCATCAGTGACCTCCTCCGGGTGGATCCGAGTGGTGTCATCAAGACCCGAGTACAGCCACATCGGGTGGTCACGAGCCTGGAGCGGTTGGATGCGCCTCCGGAGGAAGACCTCCAGCAAATCCATGCCCGTCACGCCCTCACGGACAAGCTCAACCACTCGACCGGCCAGCACTTTGACTTGAGCCCTTTCCTCCGGCGCCACTTTCAGAGAAGCGGGGTTTTCAGCTCGGTCGAGGGAGAAAGGAGGAAGAGCAGTCGACTGTCCTGGGGTCGCCTGGTCCTGACAGTAGAACCAGGTCGCCTGCCAGCCACGGACCGACTCCGGGAAAGTAATGGATGGAAAACAGCTCTTCCCCCTCGTCTGGATCGCCAAGCCCCCGCACAACTGGATCACCTGCATCCTCTCGTCACTCGACTTGGCCTTCTTGACCGATTGAGAACGGCAGGTAAAGATGTGCTTGAAAAGTCCCCAATGGGGGCGGCAACCCAAGAAAGCCTCACACATGGAAATGAAAGCGGCAAGGTATACAATGGAGTTGGGAGTAAAGTGGTGGAGCTGCGCTCCGAAGAAGTTCAAGAAGCTCCGAAAAAAGGATGGGGCGGCAGAGAAAACCCTCGGTCGATGTGGGTGGCTAGGAGCACGCACTCACCATCGCGGGGTTGAGGTTCGATCTCTCTCCCCGGAAGACGCACAACCTCGTGGGGAATGACTCCCCCCTCGACCATGTCGTCGAGATCCTCTTGCCGGATCACTGACGGCATCCAATCGCCCTGGATCCAGCCCTTGGGCAGAGCGGACCTTGAGGAGGATCCGCCCCGAGCGGATCTTTTCCCCTTCCCCTGCGCCGCCGCCTTCTTCACGCGCTCCGGAGCGGAGGTCTTGCCCTTCGTCATCGTCGTCGGCGAAGTCTCGCACGGGCCTGCTGCGCCGGGGCGAGAACGGAGGTGGTGGAAGGACTTGCGAAGGGAGAGAGGAAGAAGAAAGGAGGAGAAGAGAGCGCACTGCTTGGAAACCCCGAGCCGGCGATTTATAAGGGGCCGCTCCCGAGTGGCTGACTGGTAGGCCCAAACTATCCAGTCAAATCCCGCAGCGGACGCGCGTGCGGTACGTGGCGAAAAAGGCGACGCGGGGATCGAGGAGCTTCCGCTTTATCGCTTCCGATTACTGCGGCCGCTCCCGTCCCGCACGCTTCCCAAAATCCGAAATCCCACGACATCCGCGGGCTGCAGAACAACTTGTCAAAACGGAAGACCCCGCCCGCGCCGACGCTCGGTATGTCACAAATAAAGAAATTCACTCGACGAAAGGCCTGGAATGGATCAAGGCGACTGAAAAAGGTTGGCAACGTCATCCGTGACGATTGACCCAAAACGAGGCACTCACGTAGCCCAAAGAACCAGTCGGAAAGATCTCCAACTCTTTCCCCACTCTAACCTCGATCCATTCGGGGGATAATGATGAAGCCATGTACCTAGGGTAGGGGCACGGACCCGTCCAAAAAGCCCTACCCTAGGACATCCCTAGAAGAAGTCACCTGTCAATCGACTTGAAGGTATCCCACTCGACGGATTCAAGACACTCGACCAAGAAGCTATCACTCGACCATGAAGCCAACCACTCGACCGCCAGGAGACCTAAAGTCACTCCGCAGGCAAACGGCCGGCTATCAAGTAGTCTTTATGGCCATTATAGCACTTTATTAGGGGCGTTACCAGTAACGCCCAACCTTAAATATACCTTAAGCCCTGCATTACTGAGGGCAGGAGGGGGCCGGCGAACTCTATATAAGCCACCCCCTCCTCAGTATGAAGGGTTCGCACCCCTGTTATTCACACGCCAGTAATCCAGTCGACCGCCTCCGGGCACCGAGACGTAGGGCTGTTACTTCCTCCGCGAAGGGCCTGAACTCGTACATCTTGGTGTGTTTACAACTTCTCAATAGCTGAGATCTAGCCTCTCCATACATACCCCCGTACATCACTGTCAGAGTTAGAACCACGACAGTGACATCGCGCATAACGCCAGCCACTGGCCGAACATCTAAAATCGTCGACCAGAAAAATAGACGGGAGACGCCGCAACCATAGACGCCATCGAGACGGGACTAGAGCCCGGGCATTATTCTTGGATGAGTCGTTGCCGTCACCGCCAAAAACAGCACCGCCACACACACTCTACTCACCGATGGCGAGCACACATATCCCCGAGCCACTCGACACCACCCGAAAAGACGCTGCCAAGATGGAGCCATGCCTGGGGAAAATTTATTCGACAAGACACCGTCGACTCCATGGATGCAACACTGCCAGACCTACCTATCCTAGACCTACCTACATGCTTGATGTGAAGATCCGGGGCTCCTCCATCCTCACGTTGTCGCACCGGCATACGGATGAAGGAGTCCACGGACATGCAGGCGGCGCACGGTTGGGCTGGACGTGCCCTTTTCTCTCCTCTTGGAACTGTTCTAGACGTATCCATTGTTCTTACGTTGATATCCAGCCCTAGCAAGGGGTTTCTTCTAATCTCGACAGAGACGAAAATGCTCTCTAATCCCAAGCTCACATAATATTAAAATTCAAAGCAATAATAAAATAATTCAAAATTTTCTCTTTTTTTGACAAACATTGATGAATGTTTGACCCGCGCGCAAAATTTCGTGATGAAATCTGGAGGTCTGAGAAAAACTATTGATACTCCAAGCATGTCATTTTGTCACCAAATTTTGCATGCATGTTAGAAATTCATCAATATTTATCACAAATAAATTCAGATTTTTTTTTAATTTAGGGGATCGGCTTTTTCATGTGATGTCCATTTGCATTTTTAATTTGGCGCACTTTCAACCTGCCAGCTCCAACTAGCATATCTAATATGTTCGAGAACTAGTTGGGTAGTGTCCATCCTAAGCTTAAGGGCAATTACATGTGGGTTGTCTGTACTTTACTTTGGGTAATATGGAATTGTAATGATTTTGTCTTTAACATGTCTGAGCTCGAAAAAAGCGTGGTTCATTTTGAGAGCTACCGGATGGATTCTTACACGCTACATCCTCCCTTCTTCTTGTAGAGGTCTGGGTGTTCATGTAGTTTTTTGGTGCAACTGATGGGACATAGCCAAATATGATCCGTTCGGTTTCAATGGCGATCCAATAATAATTTATGTGATTGTGTCATGTATAATCTCATGATGGCTCGAATATTCACCTACTTATCATCGTGCTTTTTGTATAACACTATGAATATTTGCTACATTTGATTATAATAATCATGATTGTGCATCGTCAATATGATGCAGAGGCTGAATAAAACTGTCCTTTTTGGAAAAAGAAATCACATTTTTTTAGAAAAGGAGGATTAACCCCGGCAGAATGATGCGTGCAGCCCCTTTATTTATTAAGCAAAGTATCCAAAAGTCTAAGATTCAGAACAAGCTCACTCAGAGCTGAAAAAATAATAAACAAAGTAAAAAAATGTCATAACCGACGAAAATATTTTAGCTAAAGCTCTTGTATGAACTATGTACAATTCTTTTTTTTATTCTATTCCGGAAGGCTTTTGTAATGTTGCTTAATCAATAAAATGCCGAAATTTGCTAAGAAAACGGAACGTCCTAGCGCTGCTCATCAGTCGCTCCACATTTGGTCATCAAGGATAATAGGATATACGAGAAATTTATCTGTCAACGCATTTATCAGCACACCCCACCCTTGTCGAGCTATATAAACATACTTACTGATGTGTGTGTGTGTATATATATATATATATATATATATATATATATATATATATATATATATATATATAATGCACATGTACATCCCGTCTAGGCACATACGCACGTAGACGTAGATCATGGCATTACTCACAAGTCACGAGTCGCAGGAACTCCACAGGATAACGTCGGCCGTACAGATCGGCACACTCTTGTTTGATACCTCAACTAAACAAGCACACGAACAACACTTCATACGTGCACGACACAACGAAGAAGTCCTCATGGATTGGCCTCCGGCTCCGGCTGCGGGAAGAAGAACCCGGTAAGGGTGGGCGTGCGCGTCGCCGGCTTCCACTGCGTCCCCGGGAACGGCGGCAGGTGCATCTCTGGGAACGGCGGGAGCTCGAACTTGGGCATAGGCGGCAGCTTGTAGTCTGGCAGCCTCGGCACGGTCAGGTGTGGCGCGGACGGCGCTTCTTCCGTGGGCGGAGCCGTCTCCTGCTCCTGCAGCCTCCTCGCCGCGCTGCTCATAGCGACGCACGACAGGAGCAGCGCGAGGAGGAACACGAGTGCGGTGTTCCTCGAGGCCATGGTGGACTTCTGTTACGTGCAGCTAGCTAGCTAGCGGTACGTTAACTCTAGATATGTGTGATACTTACTGAGCAGGCGTACGTTGCGTGGTATTTGTAGGGTTGTAGTGGCTCTGCCGGGAGTCCTGCGATTTGGAACAAGGTTGGTCATCTGCACGTAGTCGGTTTGGTTAGACGATCGGTGTGCCTTTTCTAGCTTCAGTTCGATGCCATGGGTGAGAAAGGAGCGGCCGCGGGCAACGTGGATGTCCAAGGGAGCAGGTAGGACCAGTAGTTTTTCGAAAAGGGGCGTTTTATTACTTAAAAGGTTTAAGTAACACCCAGTCTCTGCATAACTAAGATGCACACAGTCAATAATGTCCTCACGACAAGCGAAAAATAAAATAAAAAAGGAAGGCGAAATACAAAGAAAAATGTATATTTGTATAGCGCCTAAACCGTCGGTGGCCCAATCATAAGATCATGCTGCCACCCATGTTGGGTAAAAGTATCCCTCGCCGTAGCCTCCAATCGTATACACACCTCCGTAAACAGGTCTCGAATCTCCACTCGTTGTAGAGAGGACCATAAACGAAGCGTCTCAGTACATCTGTAGATAACCTGCATAAGCGAAGTACTTTTATCGTTAAAAATCTTATCATTTCTACATAGTCAAAGCGACCAAATCACGGCAAGCGCTCCCACCCTAAGTAGAATTCTGAACTTGTGATCAATCTCATGTAACCATTTGCCAAATATATTAGCAACACTACAAGGAGGGTACAAGCCAGAAGCTATTTGGAGGACTGACCATATAGAATGGGCCAATTTACATTGGAAGAACAAATGTTTTATTGTCTCATCATGCGGACAAAATACACATTGCGTACTTCCATGCCAATTCCTCTTAATAAGGTTATCTTTAGTAAGAATGACTCCGCGACGAAGATACCATGCAAAGATTTTATTCTTAAGAGGTATCTTCATTTTCCAGATCTTCTTATTATTATCAACTGGCACGTCAGACTGGATCAAAGCTCTATACATAGACTCCACTGAGAATTGCCCATTCCCATGTAGGTTCCAACGAAATAAATCGGACCCCTGTGACAACTCTACCGTGGATAATCGTTGAAGTAATATGTTCCACGATAGAAGTCTAGGTCCAATTAAATCCCTTCTGAACGTCACATTGGGCGGAAATGATTCCAAAGCCTTGGCAATAGTATCACCCTTGTGACGTACAATATTGTATAGAGCTGGATATTGTTCCCGGAGAGTAGCATTACCTAACCACTTATCCTCCCAGAATCTAATTTCCGAGCCATTCTTAATTGAGAAGCACCCATAGCGAAAGAAATATTTCTTCGTTGCCATTAATCCCGCCCAAAAATGAGAGTCCCCAAGCTTCCAGTATACCTGGGATATCGCCTTTGAACCCACATATTTTCTCCTAAGGAGGGTTTGCCAAGGAGGGCCCTATTCTTAACCTCAAGGTCATGAATTCCCAACCCGCCTTGATCCTTGGGACGGCATACCACACTCTATTTAGCCAGCCGATATTTCTTTCTCTCGCTATCTCCTTGCCAAAAGAATCTTGATCGGAAGTAATCCAATCTATGTAAAAACTCCTTTCGGCAATTGGAAGAAGGAAATCATATACAGTACCATGTTACTTAGTACTGAATTTATGAGGACCAACCTCCCACCCAGAGATAGCAGTTTACCTTTCCAACTGCTAAGCCTTTTTTGTAGTCTCTCCTCGACGTGTTTCCATTCAACATTTGTGAGTCTTCGATAATGTATCGGTATACCCAAATAAGTGATCGGAAACTGGCACAACCCGCATCCGAACAGGTCGGCATATAGATGGGCCTCGTCTTGAGCCTCGCCAAAACGAAACAATTCACTTTTATGGAAATTTATCTTAAGCCCTGAGAGTTGCTCGAATGCTGATAAAATTAATTTCAGATTTCTTACTTTCTTGAGGTCATGATCCATAAAGAGAATCATATCATCGGCATATTGAAGGATAGAAAGACCACCATCCACTAGATGATACACTACCCCATCAATTTGGCCATCAACCTTGGCACGCTCAATCATGACCGCTAACATATCCGCCACTATATTGAATAGCATGGGCGATACTGAGTCACCTTGCCGCAATCCTTCTTTGGTTGGAAATAGTTGTCAACGTCATCATTGACTTTAATGGCAACACTACCTCCAGCCATAAAACTATGGATCATTGGGCGCCACTCTGCAGAAAATCCTTTCATTCTGAGAGTATGTTGAAGAAAAGACCACTTGACTTTGTCATAATCCTTTTCAAAGTCAATTTTAAGAACCACCCCATTCAGTTTTTTTCGATGCAATTCATGAACTGTTTCGTGAAGGACAACAACCCCATCTAGGATGTTCCTGCCTTGCATAAAAGCAGTTTGAGAAGGACGAACCACATGTTCAGCAACCGAATTGAGCCTAATAGTCGCTACCTTAGTGAAGATTTTAAAGCTAACATTAAGGAGGCATATTGGACGATATTGTTGTATCCTTTCAGCCTCACTAACCTTAGGTATTAAAATAATTTCACCGAAGTTTAAGCGAAACAACTCTAGTTGACCAGCATGAAGGCAGCCAAACAAGAGTAGGAAATCGTGTTTGATAACCTCCCAAAAGTTCTGGTAGAACTCAGCGGGAAAACCATCTGGACCCGGTGCTTAGTTATGCTCCATTAGGAAAACTGCCTTTCTAACTTCCTCCTCAGAAAATGGAGCTGTTAGAAGGCTATTTTCCGCATTAGAAACCTGGGGGATGTCATCTGTTCGAGACTCATCCATCGAGAAGTTTCCTTCCTGAGGAGTCCCGAATAGATTTTTATAATAACAAGTGATATAAGACTTAAGTTGCTCATGCCCTTCAATCATACCCTCCTCCTGTTGTAGGGAATGAATAAGTATCTTCCGGTGTCTACCATTGGCGACACCATGGAAATATCGCGTATTCGAATCACCTTTGAGGATAAATTGAGAGTTCGAATGTTGGTACCACTTGAGTTCCTCCTCGCGCAACATGCGAGCTAACTTGGCATTTGATTGACTCTCGATCTCTAATTCGAGGTCAGAGAGAGCTCTAATCGCTGCCAAAGCTTCTAAATCATCAATAATGGATGAAAGACAAAGCTTCTCCTTTTTGAGGATACCCGCAGTGTGCCTAGCCCAACCATGAAGGAACTTACGTAATGCACGCATTTTGTTGTTCCATTTGTGTATTGGGGTAGGCCCGGCAACCGGTTTATCCACACCTCCTTGACCATTTCATAGAATCCATCTCGATGCAACCAACCTAGTTCAAACTTGAACTTGCGTCGGTGTTGTGGATGTGGCGATCCAGTGGTTAAGAGGATGGGTGTTGGGTTTCGTAGTAATTTCAAAAAAAATTCCTACGCACACACAGGATCATGTGATGCATAGCAACGAGGGGAGAGTATTGTCTACGTACCCAACGCAGACCGACTGCGGAAGCGATGACACGACGTAGAGGAAGTAGTCGTACGTCTTCACGATCCAACCGATCAAGTACCGAAACTACGGCACCTCCGAGTTCGAGCACACGTTCAGCTCGATGACGATCCCCGGACTCCGATCCAGCAAAGTGTCGCGGAAGAGTTTCGCCAGCACGACGATGTGGTGACGATCTTGATGTACTACAGCAGCAGGGCTTCGCCTAAACTCCGCTACAGTATTATCGAGGAATATGGTGGCAGGGGGCACCGCACACGGCTAAGGAATAGATCAGGTGGATCAACTTGTGTCAACTTGTGTGTTTAGAGGTGCCCCTGCCTCCGTATATAAAGGAGCCAAGGGGGGAGGGGGCGCCGGCCAAGAGAGAGAGGCGCAGGAGGAGTCCTACTCCTACCGGGAGTAGGACTCCCCCCCAATCCTATTCCAACTAGGATTCCCAAGGGGGAAAGAGGGAGAGGGGTGGCCGGCCACCTCTCCTAGTCCTAATAGGACTAGGGGAAGGGGGGAGGCGCGCAGCCCCCTTGGGCTGCCCCTTTCTCCTTTCCACTAAGGCCCATGATGGCCCATATGGCTCCCGGGGGGTTCCGGTAACCTCCCGGTAACCCGGTAAAATCCCGATTTCACCCGGAACACTTCCGATGTCCAAACATAGGCTTCCAATATATCAATCTTTATGTCTCGACCATTTCGAGACTCCTCGTCATGTCCGTGATCACATCCGGGACTCCGAACAACCTTCGGTACATCAAAATGCATAAACTCATAATATAAATGTCATCGTAACCTTAAGCGTGCGGACCCTACGGGTTCGAGAACAATGTAGACATGACCGAGACACGTCTCCGGTCAATAACCAATAGCGGGACCTGGATGCCCATATTGGCTCCTACATATTCTACGAAGATCTTTATCGGTCAGACCGCATAACAACATACGTTGTTCCCTTTGTCATCGGTATGTTACTTGCCCGAGATTCGATCGTCGGTATCCAATACCTAGTTCAATCTCGTTACCGGCAAGTCTCTTTACTCGTCCCGTAATACATCATCTCACAACTAACATATTAGTTGTAATGCTTGCAAGGCTTATGTGATGTGTATTACCGAGAGGGCCCAGAGATACCTCTCCGACAATCGGAGTGACAAATCCTAATCTCGAAATACGCCAACCCAACATCGACCATTGGAGACACCTGTAGTACTCCTTTATAATCACCCAGTTACGTTGTGACGTTTGGTAGTACCCAAAGTGTTCCTCCGGTAAACGGGAGTTGCATAATCTCATAGTCATAGGAACATGTATAAGTCATGAAGAAAGCAATAGCAACATACTAAACGATCGTGTGCTAAGCTAATGGAATGGGTCATGTCAATCAGATCATTCAACTAATGATGTGACCTCGTTAATCAAATAACAACTCATTGTTCATGGTTAGGAAACATAACCATCTTTGATTAACGAGCTAGTCAAGTAGAGGCATACTAGTGACACTTTGTTTGTCTATGTATTCACACATGTATTATGTTTCCGGTTAATACAATTCTAGCATGAATAATAAACATTTATCATGAAATAAGTAAATAAATAATAACTTTATTATTGCCTCTAGGGCATATTTCCTTCAGTCTCCCACTTGCACTAGAGTCAATAATCTAGTTCACATCGCCATGTGATTTAATAGCAATAGTTCATTTACCATGTGATTAACACCCATAGTTCACATCGATATGTGATCAACACCCAAAGGGTTTACTAGAGTCAGTAATCTAGTTCGCATCGCTATGTGATTAACACCCAAAGAGTACTAAGGTGTAATCATGTTTTGCTTGTGAGATAATTTTAGTCAACAGGTCTGTCACATACAGATCTGTAAGTATTTTGCGAATTTCTATGTCAACAATGCTCTGCACGGAGCTATTCTAGCTAATTGCTCCCACTTTCAATATGTATCCAGATTGAGACTTAGAATCATCTGGATCAGTGTCAAAAAACTTGCATCGACGTAACCCTTTACGACAAACCTTTTTGTCACGTCCATAATCGAGAAACATATCCTTATTCCACTAAGGATAATTTTGACCGCTGTCCAGTGATCTACTCCTAGATCACTATTGTACTCCCTTGCCAAACTCAGTGGTAGGGCATACAATAGATCTGGTATACAGCATGGCATATTTTATAGAACCTAAGACTGAGGCATAGGGAATGACTTTCATTCTCTTTCTATCTTCTGTCGTGGTCAGGCTTTGAGTTTTACTCAACTTCACACCTTTGTAACACAGGTAAGAAACCTTTTTCTTTGACTGTTCCATTTTGAACTACTTCAAAATCTTGTCAAGGTATGTACTCATTGAAAACTTATCAAGTGTCTTGATCTATCTCTATAGATCTTGATACTTAATATGTAAGCAACTTCACCGAGGTCTTTCTTTGAAAAACTCCTTTCAAACACTCCTTTATGCTTTGCAGAATAATTCTACATTATTCCCGATCAACAATATGTCATTCACATATACTTATCAGAAATGTTGTAGTGCTCCCACTCACTTTCTTGTAAATACAGGCTTCACCGCAAGTCTATATAAAACCATATGCTTTGATCAACTCATCAAAGCGTATATTCCAACTCCGAGATGCTTGCACCAGTCCATAAATGGATCGCTGGAGCTTGCACACTTTTGTTAGCTCCCTTTGGATTGACAAAACCTTCCGGTTGCATCATATACAACTCTTCTTCCAGAAATCCATTCAGGAATGCAGTTTTGACATCCATCTGCCAAATTTTATAATCATAAAATGCGGCAATCTCTAACATGATTCGGACGGATTTAAGCATCGTTACGGGTGAGAAGGTCTCATCGTAGTCAATCCCTTGAACTTGCCGAAAACCTTTTGCGACAAGTCGAGCTTTGTAGACAGTAACATTACCATCAGCGTCAGTCTTCTTCTTAAAGATCCATTTATTCTCAATTGCTTGCCGATCATCGGGCAAGTCAACCAAAGTCCATACTTTGTTCTCATACATGGATCTCATCTCAGATTTCATGGCTTCAAGCCACTTTGCGGAATCTGGGCTCACCATCGCTTCTTCATAGTTCGTAGGTTCATCATGATCTAGTAGCATGACTTCCAGAAAAGGATTATCGTACCACTCTGGCGCGGATCTTACTCTGGTTGATCTACGAGGTTCAGTAGTATCTTGTTCTGAAGTTTCATGATCATTATCATTGGCTTCCTCACTAACTGGTGTAGGTGTCACAGAAACAGTTTTCTGTGATGAACTACTTTCCAGTAAGGGAGCAGGTACAGTTACCTCGTCAAGTTCTACTTTCCTCCCACTCACTTCTTTCGAGAGAAACTCCTTCTCTAGAAATGATCCATTCTTAGCAACGAATGTCTTGCCTTCGGATCTGTGATAGAAGGTGTACCCAACAGTTTCCTTTGGGTATCATATGAAGACATATTTCTCCGATTTGGGTTCGAGCTTATCAGGTTGAAGCTTTTTCACATAAGCATCGCAGCCCCAAACTTTAAGAAACGACAACTTTGGTTTCTTGCCAAACCACAGTTCATAAGGCGTCGTCTCAACGGATTTTGATGGTGCCCTATTTAACGTGAATGCGGCCGTCTCTAAAGCATAACTCCAAAAACGATAGTGGTAGATCGGTAAGAGACATCATAGATCGCGCCATATCTAATAAAGTACGGTTATGATGTTCGGACACACCATTATGCTGTGGTGTTCCATGTGGCATGAGTTTGTGAAACTATTCCACATTGTTTTAATTGAAGACCAAACTCGTAACTCAAATATTTTACCTCTGCGATCATGTCGTAGAAACTTTTATTTTTTTGTCACAATGATTTTCCACTTCACTCTGAAATTCTTTGAACTGTTCAAATGTTTCAGACTTATGTTTCATCAAGTAGATATCCCCATATCTGCTCAAATCATCTGTGAAGGTCAGAAAATAATGATATCTGCTGCAAGCCTTAACATTCACCGGACCACATACATCAGTATGTATGATCTCCAATAAATCTGTTGCTTGCTTCATTGTTCCGGAGAACGGCGTTTTAGTCATCTTGCTCAAAAGGCATGGTTCACAAGCATCAAGTGATTCATAATCAAGTGATTCCAAAATCCCATCAGCATGGAATTTCTTCATGCGCTTTACACCAATATGACCTAAACGGTAGTGCTACAAATAAGTTGCACTATCATTATTAACTTTACATTTTTTGGTTTCAATATTATGATTATGTGTATCACTACGATCGAGATCCAACGAACTATTTTCATTGGGTGTGTAACCATATAAGGTTTTATTCATGTAAACAGAACAACAATTTATTCTCTTACTTAAATGAATAACCATATTACAATAAACATGATCAAATCATATTCATGCTCAACGCAAACACCAAATAACACTTATTCAGGTTCAACACTAATCCCGAAAGTTTAGGGAGTGTGCGATGATGATCATATCAATCTTGGAACCACTTCCAACACACATCGTCACTTCACCCTTAACTAGTCTCTGTTTATTCTGCAACTCCCGTTTTGAGTTACTAATCTTAGCAACTGAACTAGTATCAAATACTGAGGGGTTGCTATAAACACTACTAAAGTACACATCAATAACATGTATATCAAATATACTTATGTTCACTTTGCCATCCTTATTATCCGCCAATCACTTGGGGTAGTTCCGCTTCCAGTGACCAGTCCCTTTGCAGTACAAACACTTAGTCTCAGGCTTAGGACCAGACTTGGGCTTCTTAATTTGAGCAGCAACTTGCTTGCTGTTCTTCTTGAAGTTCCCCTTCTTCCCTCTGCCCTTTTCTTGAAACTAGTGGTCTTGTCTACCATCAACATTTGATGTTTTTCTCGATTTCTACCTTCGTCAATTTCCGCATTACGAAGAGCTTGGGAATCGTTTTTGTTATCCCTTGCATATCATAGTTCATCATGAAGTTCTACTAACTTGGTGATGGTGACTAGAGAATTCTGTCAATCACTATCTTATCTGGAAGATTAACTCCCACTTGATTCAAGCGATTGTAGTACTCAGACAATCTGGGCACATGCTCACTAGTTGAGCGATTCTCCTCCATCTTGTAGCTATAGAACTTGTTGGAGACTTCATATCTCTCAACTTGGGTATTTGCTTGAAATATTAACTTCAACTCCTGGAACATCTCATATGCTCCATGACGTTCAAAACGTTTTTTGAAGTCCCGATTCTAAGCCGTTAAGCATGGTGCACTTAAACTATCAAGTAGTCATCATATTGAGCTAGCCAAACGTTCATAACGTCTGCATCTGCTCCTGCAATAGGTCCGTCACCTAGCGGTGCATCAAGGACATAATTCTTCTGTGCAGCAATGAGGATAAACCTCAGATCACGGATCCAATCCGCATCTTTGCTACTAACATCTTTCAACACAATTTTCTCTAGGAACATATCAGAAAAAACATATGAAAGCAACAACGCGAGCTATTGGTCTACAACATAGATATGCTAATACTACCATGACTAAGTTCATGATAAATTAAAGTTCAATTAATCATATTACTTAAGAACTCCCACTTAGATAGACATCCCTCTAATCCTCTAAGTGATTACGTGATCCAAATCAACTAAACCATGACCGATCATCACGTGAGATGGAGTAGTTTTCAATGATGAACATCGTTATGTTGATCATATCTACTATATGATTCACGCTCGACCTTTCGGTCTCCGTGTTCCGAGGCCATATCTGCATATGCTAGGCTCGTCAAGTTTAACCTGAGTATTCTGCGTGTGCAAAAACTGGCTTGCACCCGTTGTAGATGGACGTAGAGCTTATCACACCCGATCATCACGTGGTGTCTGGGCACGACGAACTTTGGCAACGGTGCATACTCAGGGAGAACACTTCTTGATAATTTAGTGAGAGATCATCTTATAATGCTACCGTCAATCAAAGCAAGATAAGATGCATAAAAAGATAAACATCACATGCAATCAATATAAGTGATATGATATGGCCATCATCATCTTGTGCTTGTGATCTCCATCTCCGAAGCACCGTCATGATCACCATCGTCACCGGCGCGACACCTTGATCTCCATCGTAGCATCGTTGTCGTCTTGCCAATCTTATGCTTTCACGACTATCACTACCATTTAGTAATAAAGTAAAGCATTACATCGCGATTGCATTGCATACAATAAAGCGACAACCATATGGCTCCTGCCAGTTGCCGATAACTTGGTTACAAAACATGATCATCTCATACAATAAAATTCAGCATCATGCCTTGACCATATCACATCACAACATGCCCTGCAAAAACAAGTTAGACGTCCTCTACTTTGTTGTTGCATGTTTTACGTGGCTGCTACGGGCTTAAGTAAGAACCAATCTCACCTACGCATCAAAACCACAACGATAGTTTGTCAAATAGACTCCGTTTTAACCTTCGCAAGGACCGGGCGTAGCCATACTTGGTTCAACTAAAGTTGGAGAGACAGTCGCCCGCAAGCCATCTCTGTGCAAAGCACGTCGAGGGAACCGGTCTCGCGTAAGCGTACGCGTAAGGTTGGTCTGGGTCGTCTCGTCCAACAATACCGCCGAACCAAAGTATGACATGCTGGTAGGCAGTATGACTTGTATCGTCCACAACTCACTTGTGTTCTACTCGTGCATATAACATCAACATCAATAACCTGGCTCGGATACCACTGTTGGGTTTCGTAGTAATTTCAAAAAATTTCCTACGCACACGCAAGATCATGTGATGCATAGCAACGAGGGGAGAGTATTGTCTACGTACCCAACGCAGACCGACTGCGGAAGCGATGACACGACGTAGAGGAAGTAGTCGTACGTCTTCTCGATCCAACCGATCAAGCACCGAAACTACGGCACCTCCGAGTTCGAGCACACGTTCAGCTCGATGACGATCCCCGGACTCCGATCCAGCAAAGTGTCGGGGAAGAGTTTCGTCAGCACGACGGCGTGGTGACGATCTTGATGAACTACAGCAGCAGGGCTTCGCCTAAACTCCGCTACAGTATTATCGAGGAATATGGTGGCAGGGGGCACCGCACATGGCTAAGGAATCGATCACGTGGATCAACTTGTGTCAACTTGTGTGTTTAGAGGTGCCCCTGCCTCCGTATATAAAGGAGGAGAGGAGGGGAGGCTGGCCGGCCAAAGAGGGAGGCGCAGGAGAGTCCTACTCCCTCTGGGAGTAGGATTCCTCCCCCCAATCCTAGTCCAACTAGGATTCCTCGGAGGGGAAGGGAGAGAGGGGGGCCGGCCACCTTCTCCTAGTCCTAATAGGACTAGGGGAGGGGAAAGAGGCGCAGCCACCTTGGGCTGCCCCTTTCTCCTTTCCACTAAGGCCCATGATGGCCCATATGGCTCCCGGGGGGTTCCGGTAACCTCCCGGTAACCCGGTAAAATCCCGATTTCACCCGGAACACTTCCGATTTCCAAACATAGGCTTCCAATATATCAATCTTTACGTCTCGACCATTTCGAGACTCCTGTGGCAGTGATTGGAGAATTCTGTCAATGACGCAATCATCTGGAAGATTAACTCCCAATTGAATCAAGTGATTATTATACCCAGACATTTTGAGTATATGCTCACTGACAGAACTGTTCTCTTCCATCTTGCAGCTATAGAACTTATTGGAGACTTCATATCTCTCAATCCGGGCATTTGCTTGAAATATTAACTTCAACTCCTGGAACATCTCATATGCTCCATGACGTTCAAAACGTCGTTGAAGTCCCGATTCTAAGCCGTAAAGCATGGCACACTGAACTATCGAGTAGTCATCAGCTTTGCTCTGCCAGACGTTCATAACATCTGGCGTTGCTCCAGCAGCAGGCCTGGCACCCAGCGGTGCTTCCAGGACGTAATTCTTCTGTGCAGCAATGAGGATAATCCTCAAGTTACGGACCCAGTCCGTGTAATTGCTACCATCATCTTTCAACTTTGCTTTCTCAAGGAACGCATTAAAATTCAACGGAACAACAGCACGAGCCATCTATCTACAATCAACATAAACAAGCAAGATACTATCAGGTACTAAGTTCATGATAAATTTAAGTTCAATTAATCATATTACTTAAGAACTCCCACTTAGATAGACATCCCTCTAATCCTCTAAGTGATTACGTGATCCAAATCAACTAAACCATAACCGATCATCATGTGAGATGGAGTAGTTTTCAATGGTGAACATCGTTATGTTGATCATATCTACTATATGATTCACGCTCGACCTTTCGGTCTCCGTGTTCCGAGGCCATATCTGCATATGCTAGGCTCGTCAAGTTTAACCTGAGTATTCTGCGTGTGCAAAAACTGGCTTGCACCCGTTGTAGATGGACGTAGAGCTTATCACACCCGATCATCACGTGGTGTCTGGGCACGACGAACTTTGGCAACGGTGCATACTCAGGGAGAACACTTCTTGATAATTTAATGAGAGATCATCTTATAATGCTACCGTCAATCAAAGCAAGATAAGATGCATAAAAAGATAAACATCACATGCAATCAATATAAGTGATATGATATGGCCATCATCATCTCGTGCTTGTGATCTCCATCTCCGAAGAACCGTCATGATCACCATCGTCACCGGCGCGACACCTTGATCTCCATCGTAGCATCGTTGTCGTCTCGCCAATCTTATGCTTTCACGACTATCACTACCGTTTAGTAATAAAGTTAAGCATTACATCGCGATTGCATTGCATACAATAAAGCGACAACCATATGGCTCCTGCCAGTTGCCGATAACTTGGTTACAAAACATGATCATCTCATACAATAAAATTCAGCATCATGCCTTGACCATATCACATCACAACATGCCCTGCAAAAACAAGTTAGACGTCCTCTACTTTGTTGTTGCATGTTTTACGTGGCTGCTACGGGCTTAAGTAAGAACCAATCTCACCTACACATCAAAACCACAACGATAGTTTGTCAAATAGACTCCGTTTTAACCTTCGCAAGGACCGGGCGTAGCCATACTTGGTTCAACTAAAGTTGGAGAGACAGTCGCCCGCAAGCCATCTCTGTGCAAAGCACGTCGAGGGAACCGGTCTCGCGTAAGCGTACGCGTAAGGTTGGTCCGGGTCGTCTCGTCCAACAATACCGCCGAACCAAAGTATGACATGCTGGTAGGCAGTATGACTTGTATCGTCCACAACTCACTTGTGTTCTACTCGTGCATATAACATCAACATAAATAACCTGGCTCTGATACCACTGTTGGGTTTCGTAGTAATTTCAAAAAAAATTCCTACGCACACACAGGATCATGTGATGCATAGCAACGAGGGGAGAGTATTGTCTACGTACCCAACGCAGACCGACTGCGGAAGCGATGACACGACGTAGAGGAAGTAGTCGTACGTCTTCACGATCCAACCGATCAAGTACCGAAACTACGGCACCTCCGAGTTCGAGCACACGTTCAGCTCGATGACGATCCCCGGACTCCGATCCAGCAAAGTGTCGGGGAAGAGTTTCGTCAGCACGACGGCGTGGTGACGATCTTGATGTACTACAGCAGCAGGGCTTCGCCTAAACTCCGCTACAGTATTATCGAGGAATATGGTGGCAGGGGGCACCGCACACGGCTAAGGAATAGATCACGTGGATCAACTTGTGTCAACTTGTGTGTTTAGAGGTGCCCCTGCCTCCGTATATAAAGGAGCCAAGGGGGGAGGGGGCGCCGGCCAAGAGAGAGAGGCGCAGGAGGAGTCCTACTCCTACCGGGAGTAGGACTCCCCCCCAATCCTATTCCAACTAGGATTCCCAAGGGGGAAAGAGGGAGAGGGGTGGCCGGCCACCTCTCCTAGTCCTAATAGGACTAGGGGAAGGGGGGAGGCGCGTAGCCCCCTTGGGCTGCCCCTTTCTCCTTTCCACTAAGGCCCATGATGGCCCATATGGCTCCCGGGGGGTTCCGGTAACCTCCCGGTAACCCGGTAAAATCCCGATTTCACCCGGAACACTTCCGATGTCCAAACATAGGCTTCCAATATATCAATCTTTATGTCTCGACCATTTCGAGACTCCTCGTCATGTCCGTGATCACATCCGGGACTCCGAACAACCTTCGGTACATCAAAATACATAAACTCATAATATAACTGTCATCGTAACCTTAAGCGTGCGGACCCTACGGGTTCGAGAACAATGTAGACATGACCGAGACACGTCTCTGGTCAATAACCAATAGCGGGACCTGGATGCCCATATTGGCTCCTACATATTCTACGAAGATCTTTATCGGTCAGACCGCATAACAACATACGTTGTTCCCTTTGTCATCGGTATGTTACTTGCCCGAGATTCGATCGTCGGTATCCAATACCTAGTTCAATCTCGTTACTGGCAAGTCTCTTTACTCGTTCCGTAATACATCATCTCACAACTAACATATTAGTTGTAATGCTTGCAAGGCTTATGTGATGTGTATTACCGAGAGGGCCAGAGATACCTCTCCGACAATCGGAGTGACAAATCCTAATCTCGAAATACGCCAACCCAACATCGACCATTGAAGACACCTGTAGTACTCCTTTATAATCACCCAGTTACGTTGTGACGTTTGGTAGTACCCAAAGTGTTCCTCCGGTAAACGGGAGTTGCATAATCTCATAGTCATAGGAACATGTATAAGTCATGAAGAAAGCAATAGCAACATACTAAACGATCGTGTGCTAAGCTAATGGAATGGGTCATGTCAATCAGATCATTCAACTAATGATGTGACCTCGTTAATCAAATAACAACTCATTGTTCATGGTTAGGAAACATAACCATCTTTGATTAACGAGCTAGTCAAGTAGAGGCATACTAGTGACACTTTGTTTGTCTATGTATTCACACATGTATTATGTTTCCGGTTAATACAATTCTAGCATGAATAATAAACATTTATCATGAAATAAGGAAATAAATAATAACTTTATTATGGCCTCTAGGGCATATTTCCTTCAATGGGTCCATGGTCTGAGGTAGCCTCTATACGAGGAAGAGCGCGAACAGAAACCATAGGGAATTTGGATTCCCAGTCGGTATCCATTAAAACGCGATCTAGTTTCTCATAAGTCGGCTCCGGAAGATTGTTCGCCCAAGTGAATTGTCTTCCAATCATTGAAACCTCTCGCAAATCTAGACTGTCTATGACAGCATTGAAAAGGAAAGGCCAGTGATTATCAAACCTACCTCGGCTTTTCTCACTTGGAAATCGTAGCAAATTAAAATCCCCACCAATAAGAATGGGGTAGGGATTATCTTTCGCTAGATTAACCAGTTCACGGAGAAAAACGGCCTTGAGTTCATCCTGGGATGCCCCATACACGGCAACGAGGGTCCATGTGAAGTTGTCAGCTTTGTTTTGGATATGGAGTTTAATATGAAACTCTCCTTCCGAACTAGCCAAAACATCCATAGTCTCTGTGTTAACGCCGAGTAAAATGCCCCCAGAACGACCTCGAGGAGATCGTGAAATCCAGTTATAATCTATCCCGCCAGAAAGGCGGTTAAGCAGACTTACTGAGAAATCACGTCTTCCCGTTTTAGATAAAGCCAAAAAATCTAAATTGTACTCCCTATTACATTCCACAATGAATAGATGTTTAGCCAAGTCACCAAGACCTCTGCTATTAAAGAACATGCCATTCATGAGGAAACAATAGGAGATTTAGAAAATTTCGCCCTTTTAGAGGGTTTATGACCTTTTTTCGACTGATCAGACTTGGATTTACGACCGGAAGTTGTAAGCTCAATCAATGAACTAAGCCCGGGTTCCTCCAAACCCACGTCTGAAACCTCCCCTACTACATGAGCGAGTAGCTGACCATCTGATGTGGCATGCAGCTCCTCCTCATCTAGATGTGATATAAAAGATTTGCTAGAAACTTGTGGAGTAACCTTCAATCGGTCATATTCCAAATGTCTCAAAGCGTTTGCGGAAACAGAAATATCATTCTCATTATTTCCTAGACTAACACCCACATTATTTAACTTAGCAACAATGGATGTAGTAGAAAAAGATAAAAATGATTTGGGCGATGACGAAGTACCTTGGTTGTCAAGATTCTGCACAGCTTTACGCCGCATAGCCTTGATCAAAGAGTCCTCCTCGGTGTCCGTCCTTCCATCATCGGCCACAGCATGACGGCCACTTCGGCGTGTGGATGTCACCCCCGGTGAAGAATGTCGCGCATGCACTGCTGCCGGAGGAGGGGATGAGGGTGGAGTAACAACCCCCTCCCCGGCAATCTCGACCACCGGTACACGTGGCGCCGCTGCCAAAGATGGCCTTACTGCAGGCATGGGTGAGGCGAACACGTCCGGCTCTGCCTGAGATCCAAGAGCAGCAGACTGAGACTGAGCAGCAGCCGTAGGTTCAACTATGCATGGCTCCACACCCTGGAGTCGACCTTCACGTCCAAGCCCACTAGAAGCATGCATGTCTAGCTCTACGTGAGCTGCATGCATGTCTTGCTCCACGTGAGCTGCCTGCTTGTCTGCCTCAACCGAAGCCATGGGTTGCCGGCTCACCACAGGCGTGATCGGATGTCCCGCTATGCCTCCGGCGGCCTGCACCGGCTTGAAGACGGCCGGCTTGGCCGCCGCTGTCCGCGTCGGCGGTGGCGGCTGCGACGCCACCTTCGCAGCAGGTTGTAGGTGCACTGAAGAAGATTTCGGGCGCCCCGCCGAGCCGCCGGTGGCTTGCACCGACTGGAGGGCAGTGGACTGTGATGATGCCGGCTGAGAATGCGGCGCCGGCTGCGATGCAAACAAAGCGCACGGTAAAGAAGTTGAGGACGACTCCTGCGTATGATCCCGCGGCGATCTTTCTAGAGAACTACTCAAAGTGGAGTTGACTCTAAGATTCGCGACAAGCTCCATGCCTCTTGGCGTCTGCGGCGAAGAGTTAAACGGAGTGACCGCCCAAAGCACAGGACCACCTCTCGTTGCACCACCAGAGCCAGCACTCGACAGTTCCCGGTGTTGAACTTGAGTCACATGAGTGTTATCCTTCGGGGCTGAACTAGACAATGGATGGTTCGACGGATTTCCATTGTGTTCCGAAGTGTCCATCTCATCATCCTTCGCCTTAGCGCCGCTATCATCGTCAGCATCATCACCCTTGCGTCTCCAAATGAACGGGACAAAGTCAGGGTCCGGAATGTATCCTGCCGGCTCCCTCCTGAACGTGAATGTGTAGCCCTTGAGCTTAACCACCACATCTGAAGCAACAAAGGCCCAGCGTCGTCCTTGTCCTTTGACAGAATCTGAGAGTTAGTCATACCCACGAGAATACGAACAACTCCACGGCGACGCAGGCTAATAAGATCCACGTCCAAGGTCTTGCCCATCAAAGTACCCACAACCCACAAGCCCCAAAAATGGCGCACCGTATGGGGAACCCCCTCGGCATGGAGCCAAATCTTCTGGAGCTCTAGCTTATGTGGGACCTCCTGAGACCTCCATGCGGTAACGCTCATCTGAGAATTAACAGACGGGACGGTCATCTGTATACCATCCACCCTGTCCAAGTCCTCGAAATACGGAAAGCTAACAAGGTATGCATCATGCCCGTGTTGAATAGCCTCCCACTTCCATTGATCATGTACCGGGCATCTCCTGGCAATCTGGCTCTCAACTATACTAGACGGTACCATTAAACCGGTAACCTGAACTCGGGCGATCGGAGACTATGTTGGTGCTAAGTGATCTTTCACCACGCAATCAGGCAACTGGACAAAGTACGTCTCCTCAGCACCAACTTCCGAAACAAAAGCATTGGGTCTAGGGAGTTTGAGAACCGGACACTGCAGCGTTGGATGAGCGATTTTTCACAAATATAACAGTAGTGTTGCACAGTGCAATCCTTCGCTGCATGCGTATCAACCACACACTTCCAGCAATGTACCCCTTTGTTAGCCTTGTACTTGGGCGCCGTATCCACCTGCACATCAGACACTGGAGCAGCCAACGGTGTGACATCGAGAGTAGCAGACCCCTGTGGCGTACTCTGCACAACCTGTTGATATTGCCCGTGCTGATATGATTGCATGTGCTGCTGCGGTATGGATTGCTGCTGAAATTGTTGTTGAACTGGCACATGCTGCGGGGGGTGATGAAAACCATGTTGCAAATCTCCACCCGCATGGTGTTGCTGCTGCTGAGGCGGCTTCTTCTTTTTTTTGCATTTTTGAGCCGGCTGAGCCACAACCCCACCGGAATGGAATAGCGGAGGGGCGGATACCCTTGTTGGCGGAACCCCGTACATGGACGGTTGCCCTCCGGCGACGGCCGTACCGTATGTCAAGGCGTACTGCCCTCCCTGGCCGTATCCAGGGGGCTGCTGCAGTGGTGGGCCATAGCTGTAGACCGGCGCCGGACCCCGCTGCTGATGTGGAGGACCGGAGTATCCCGGCGCCTGAGCCGGAGGACGCGAAGGACCGGGAGTCGGCCCCACGATCGGAGGGGCACGAGGGTTTGGCCCTCCCGAGGCTACGGCGCCACGCGCCGTCGGAGGAACGCCCGCCATGGGGCGCTCAAGCGTCGCCGCGACCGCCGCGTAGGAGCGGGCAACGACCCCGGCGCTTGGGGGTGGAGCCGGAGTTGGAGTCGGCGACTGTGCGGTGTGCAGAGGTTCGGCGGCGGACGAGGGCGACGATGAATTGAGCGATGGAGTTGCTGTGCTCGCGGTCTGCTGATTAGGGAAACCTGCCCAGATCGCCCGCATACGCAGTTTCAGAAAGGCCCAGGAAAACACTACCTGGCCCGTCTCCGTCGTTGCATGCATGGGCCCAAAGCCCGAGGCCACATGAGTTTGAATTCTCGGTGATCTCGGCCCCGAACCCGGCTCCCGAACGACCTCAGATCCCGGGGAAGTTTCGGTCGCCGGCGTACACTGCCGATTTGCCGAGGTGGGGCTCCGCCTGGCCGCGTCCAAGAACTGCCCCAGCACCGGTGGAGGCGTCACCCGACGCGCGACGGCAGGGGTCCTCGCCAAGCCCCCATACGCGGCGGCCGGGTCATCCTCAAACCGGCCGGCGTCAACACAGGCTTGCGGCCGACAAACCCCGGGGCCACCGATCCCGACGGCGACCTCGAACCTGCGATCTCCGATCCCTCTGCGTCGTCGATCCCCGATCCATCAGGAATCAAAGACTCCCTCGGCGACACCGGCGACCGATGCTCCCAGAAGCGAGACGCCGGCGTCGGGAAGCCCGCATCGTTCCAGAACTCCTGGACCAATTCCACCTCCGTTTTCTTCTTCCGGCGATCCACCGTGGTCCACTTCCCACATCCAGCATCCTCCCGAAGCACTTCTAGTGCTAGCTGCACGCCGACAGCCTGCGCTGTTGGCGCTGCCTCTCCTTGCAGCGCCGCTTCTTCTTCTACCTTGAGCTGCCTCTCACAACTCTCTCTTCTCTCAAGAGAACAAGAACACACACATGGAATGAACACACACACACACCTCACCGTGGAGGAACCAGCTTTGCTTTGTTCTCCCGGTGAGACACACATATGCTACATCTTTTCCTACCCAGCCCTCACGGCCTTCAATTCTCATTACTCGATGGAACTATTTATACACAGGAGAGTCTTACGCACGTCCTCGCTAGTCAGCACTCTCGGCCACCACACACCACGCACGCACGCACGCACCACTAACAGACTAACCACATGACTCTGTCTCTATCCCCTGAAATCGCTCCAGGATATACACAAGACCGGCCATCATGCAAACCCACGCAGGAGGCTAGCTAGCATATCGCATGCACTAACAAACTCACCGAATCTTCTCAGCTTTAGCTATTCGTCCAGCCGGCCGTCAGACTCCATCACGCGTCTTGTTGCTTCACACAACATCACCGTATCGCACGACCTTGTCGTCTCACGCAGAACTGCAGCTTCACACTGTCATCGGCATCTCGCCGTGCTCGCCGTATCACACGGCAGTCCGGCATCTCGCGTCCTTCGCGCGCCTCCGCTGAAACCTTGCCGGCTAGCTACTCCCTAAACCATCTAAGACTACATGCAAATAGCAAAACTAAATATGCGGATACATTGAATCAAAATTAGTGCTAACATGCGCATCCTCCTTGTCGGAGGACTCAATTTCCGATCCCAGGCAAGAGAACCTCGAACAAGACGAGACCTCCGTCGCCGGCGGGGGTGCCAGGGTCAGACGCCTGCCCCGCATAGTCCGCTAGACA
This sequence comes from Triticum dicoccoides, assembly GCF_002162155.2. Taxonomy (NCBI): domain Eukaryota; kingdom Viridiplantae; phylum Streptophyta; class Magnoliopsida; order Poales; family Poaceae; genus Triticum; species Triticum dicoccoides. The sequence continues at coordinate 146,724,817 of NC_041382.1, read as the reverse complement.
CGAAAGATTTCTTCTCAGGACCAGTAGTTGTGATTAGGCCGACTGTTAAGAAGAAATGGTTTCTCCAAGGAACTCCAGCTCGTGGAAGAGCACGCAAGTGCCAACATGACCTTTGACCCCAAAACGAGTTACTATAGAGCTAAGAACGATGCACTGGAAATTAACAGCCGTACGTGTTGCATTTCCCAGAGGTGACTGCGTACAATGTTTCTTTTCCCTGTTTCGATTCATTAAGAAAAGGAGAATTGCTTAATTAATTAACAAAAAACTGAGGGAAAACTATCACAAACCTCTAAGTGGTACACATAAAATACCCCACATACAATACTACATGAAAGGCCTCGTCAAGGTAGCACATTGACGTCATTGTCAATAATGTGACTGCTTGCTTCTTGGTTACCGGCCATTACCACTAATTTTTAAACGTAAATGTGTGTGTTGTAGAAACGTACTTAACATTTTGTGAAGCATTCCTAGAAATAAAAACAAAATAAAAATAAAAATGGTGAAGCATCTAGTTCTAAAGGCGGGTGACTCCTGGTCATGCTACCATAGCAACATTAGATAACTCGTGTTGCTCTCACCACGGGCAACCCAGAAGAAACCCTAGCCACTGTCCTTCACCTCCCCATCTCGCTCCATCTGTATCTCATCAGTGTCGAAGGGTGAGCAAAGCCCACATGGTGTTGGCAATTATAGGGCTGTTTTTCCCTCTCTAAGCATGGAGTGGCTCAAGACTGCTCGGCTGCACACGGATGAGGGTCCAATTGCAGCGACCCGCCGACATGGAGGCATAGTAGTTGAGGTGCGGTGTTCAAAGGTGTTAGAGGGATTGTTGCGTTACCAGCTATAATGAAGGTGCGGCGGCGGGCTCTCTAAGCTTGCAATGCAACACAGGATCGATGGCGTGATGGCACGGCCGTGGTGGTTAGATGTGCGTGGAACCGCGAATTTGCAGGTCGGCGGGCATCGCTTGTGGCAGCTGGCCGGATGTGGCTCGGCCACAGAGAAACTAGGATCAAGCAGGCCATGACGTCTGTGTGGCACATACGGTGACGAAGGCTTCTAGGTGACGTTGTGGTGCGCATGTCTACCGGCGAAATCTTCTTTGGCCGTTGCCTAATTCTATGGGAGCAGGCCGTAGCCTGGACGGTGATATTGGCGATTGACATGCAGGTTGTAAACCATCCTAGTGAAAACCATGATTCACCATTGGCTAGACCAGGCAACGCCGACGCCCGCATGCCATTTTCTTACTAAAGGTGTTGGCTTGAAGTTTCGCTTCGGGGGTGATTGTCCCCTGTTCGCATTTGCTTGGATCATCCAACATTGACGTGCCAACAACAATTCCATTTTCAAGGTGTTGTTTTGGAATATTGCACACTTTATATTAGCTTGTATATTGATCAATAGGTGGATTGTGCTCCACAGTCATTGAGTTTGTGGTAGGACCGAGGCCTTTGTGGCCATGTAGGTTGTTTATATGATTGCTAGGAGTTTCAGGATAGTCCCCAATCCTGCTTACTTTGCAAGGTATTTAAGCATGCCGACCGTAAACTCAAAGGCATTGCATGCGCTGCAAATATTGCATTTTAGGGTTAGTAGTGCGTGTGATGGTTTGTGGGTGAAAGAATATGAAGCGAAAAGCAATCTGTCGGTGAGAATTATTTATAATAAATAGTATGATATAAGATTTTCAAATGTTCTTAAGAGAAAAGGGAAATAAATAAGACCAACACTTCTATTTTTCATAAACAAACATTTGTACATGTACATTCCATCCACAAATAGACGCCATAGATAAGCACTTCACATCATACAAAGACTCGCCAGAAATCACACAAAGACACAACACGACCAACAGATACATGTGTAGGAGCGCGAACAAAGAGAAGACAAGTGAAGGCAGTCTTCATGGCTTAGCCTCCCGCTCAGGCAAGTGGAACTCGGGGATGGTAGGCATCTCGGGTTTTAGTGGTAGCTCCACCTTGGGAAGCTCAGGCTTGGCTGGAAGGTGCACCTCAGGGAAAGTTGGGAGCTCGGGCTTGGGTGGCAGGTACACCTCCGGGAATGTCGGCAGCTCTACCTTGGGCAGCTCAGGCTTAGGTGGCAGGTGCACCTCCAGGAATGGCGGCAGCTCGACCTTGGGCAGCGTTGGCAGCTCGGGCTGGTGCTCCTCACCTTTGGACGGAGCCATCTCCTCCTCTAGCATTCTTGCTGCGCTGCTCATGGTGACGGACGAGAGGAACAGTCCAAGGAGGAATACAACGGTGTTTCTCGAAGCCATTTTGCTGGACGCTTATGGTTGTTCTAGGCTTCTAGCTAGCTCTCGTGGTGCAATTTTGATGTGGGAGAGATAACATGTCTCATGTTCTATTTATAGAGTTCAACAATGCACACAATGTGAGGCTTTGCAACAAAGTTGGTCAACTACTGGTGTGCACTTCCAGGTTCATCTGTGCACTTTAACTTCTAGTCAAAGTTGCTTAGGATTTGGGTGAAGAGGGGCTGAGATAGTTCTCTCGGGCAGTACGGCTGCAGTTGAGGATGATGACCTAGCGATCATAAACAACCGTTAATTAGGCCAACTACTAAGACGATCAAAATGCCTTGTCAAGGAGAGATCATCAGATCGCAGAGAATACAAGCACGTACATTAGCAATGGTCGTTGCGGCTGTCAACCAGACTCTTTCCTTTTCTTTGTTCTCCCTCATCCGAGCTTGACGATCGGCGGGGCCCTGAGTGGTTATGCTATAATACTAGCACGTAAATGTTCGGTCATCATATTTTTCCTACATGTGATACGATTAGTCGAGGTAGTGAAAAATTAAATCTACATCTTGTCTAGATGAAATATAATATGTTTCATCTAACTCCCACATTGTTGGATTTTACATGGAGATTCATGGATTTTTTTCTTTTATTTTTTGTTTGGTTAATCAATTAGTGTAGGAGTTTTCTTTTTGCAGGAAAAAATAGTATAGGAGTTAGATGAGACTTCTCTGATTCTCATATGAGAATTAACAAAAAAGAAAATCCAAATATTTGAGTTCAATATTTGATCCAAAGCAAGTTTGGTCCGCACTACCGCCTAGAGGTCCTAAAGTTGGTCGTTGCCTATTTGTCCCTATAACTTTTTTGAGCTTCAAACCCTGGCTATAGTTTGCTTGCTTGATCGCTTAACTACTGATGTGTTCACGGCACCTGGCGTCTCAGTCAATATTTTGTAGAGTTGGACACTCGTAATGCGTTGGTTTGGTTGTTGTATTATTATTTTCCTTTTGAACATTTGTGGTCGACATGTCAGTTTCATCCTATAGAACAATTTGAAAGTATTTGCCCACTGAAGTGAACACGTTCGGATGAAAGTAAAATGAAAGTTGTCTGACACCCCTCATCAACGTTGTCTATGTTGACACATGACACCCGGATCTCTGCCACATCCGCTCGCTCGATAGTAGTCATGCATGCACTAGTTGGCCACTCTAGTGACACCCTAGAGACACCCTCTGGATCACTAGTGTTCAGACCGTTGACGCAAACATAATGACTACAATTTATGGGTCCTAAAATCAGGTACTAAAGCTAGGACGACTTAAGGTTGAAGAGAAAAAGTATTTATATAATTTTATGTTTCATCGATGGGAAATGGATAGGTGAAAACGAAGCTTACGGTGAAAACTTAAAAGCACACATGCTTTTGAAATGCTCTTATGACCAAAGGGTGCGAAAGTATATTTCTCGTATATATACCAATATATTAGCACATCACTCACAACACTCGCTGGAAACAACAACTAAACAATCAGATCATCGACACAACACAGCAATAGGTACACGTACGGGCGAGGAAGAACGAAATAACAATGTTGGTAAGGGTGGTTCTCATGGCTTGACCTTCGGCTCCGAGAATTGGATCTCGGGAACAGTGGGCATCTCGGGCATCGGCGGCAACTCCACCTTCGGCATCTCCGGCTTGGGTGGCAGGTGCACCTCTGGGAACGCTGACAGCTCCACCTTGGGCAACTCCGGCTTGGGTGGCATGTGTACCTCCGGGAAAAGCGGCAGCTCCACCTTGGGCATCTCCGGTTTGGGTGGCAGGTGCACCTCAGGGACCGGCGGAAGCTCCACCTTGGGTAGCTCAGGATTAGGTGGCAGGTGCACTTCTGGGAACGGTGGCAACTCCATCTTGGGAAGCGATGGCACCTCGGGCTGGTGCTTCTCCTTGGAAGGAACGGTATCCTCTAGGATTCTGGCAGCCCCGCTCATGGCAACGCATGAGAAAAGAAGACCGAGGAGGAAAACGGCGGAGTATTTCAAATCCATAATTGCTCGACGTGTGCAGCTGCAGCACTGGCTAGCCTGGGCAGTGAGCAGTGCGGTTCGAGTGCGTGAGAGATAGCAGCTCCTACTTGCTACTTATAGGGTACAGAAGGCAGCATGCGCAGAGAGTCCGAAGCTTTGCAACAAGTTAGGTCATCTACTTGTATATATGCACTTTGTCTTGGAGTCTATTTCTGCTCAACGTTTGACTGTTTAGATTGTAGTGATACCACGTCCAGGGTAGGTATGACGGTACAATAACATATAGCTGTTAGGTCAGCTGTGAAGACCAAATGTTGTGTCCAAGGGTCCAAAAAATCTTATAACACAAGCAAGTACCTATATCATCAGCAATGCTCAAGTAAAAAAAAAAAAGATAGCTTCTCATTGTGGGAGTCTACATAGGCCAGAGGCCACAGCAGCAGGACCAAATCATTAATAGTACGTTTACAAAATGATTTGAGAAAATAGAACAAATGAGGAAATTAATGAGATTAATAGAATCTTAAGCTGTTCATGGATGCTACAACATCACATTCCCCATAATCCCCTGGATTTGTACCTCCCTCTCTCTCTCTCTCTCGCACGCACTTGTACCTTCCCCATAATCTCATGGACTCTGTTACGTCTCTGATCATCAAATAAAAAATGGAAAATAATTCAGGTGGCATCACATTCCCATAATCCCCCGTGACCTTAAAAAAAGCAACATCACATTCCCATCAAACGATGATGGCATCAAATGAAACAACTATTCAGCTTGAATGTGAAGAGAACTGAATAATAGGTGCTAGCCTTTTTGTTAGAAGAAAAACATATGAGCTAATCTGAACAAGGTACATAGTGTTTTCTATGTTTACCAGGTTTGCTAAACCACCACTAATAATCAGTTGAAGAGATTACAAAAATTCTCCCCAAAAAATGGAGATGGAAAGGAAATAAATTTTGTGCAGTTATGAAACAGAACCAATCAATGAATATACTTCCTCAGCTCTCGCAAGAGGCAAAACTAAGAGATAAAATAGAAAAGCAGCACCAAAATGTGAAACGTGAATCAATATATGAATTGAAAAGCTATTTCTTTCTCTACTGCTATTTTTTCCAAAAGGAGAATTATCCCCGGCCTCTGCATCAAATGATGCATGCAACCATCTTTATTAAATTATTCAATAAAGTCGAGTGTGATGAAATAAATACAAAGATCAAACCAAACCCACCATAAAGGCGAACAAAATCGCTACACCTACAAGTATAGAGATGTGTCCTAGCTAGAGGGCACACCATCTGCACCTGCGAACGAACCCAAACAGTGCCCACCATCACAACGCTCTCACGCAATGCCTTCAGGAAGGACACATCACCTAGAACGCCGTCACCGCCCATCACAGTTAGGGTTTCACCCGAGAAGCAGTGAGGTGGGTAGAGGTATGGCGGACCCGAACGACGTCTCCAAGAAGAAAATCGGCACCTCGGGCGGCATGGTCGTCGTGGCCGGCCGAAACCGACCGAAGAAATTATACCTATATGGACTCCCACCTCCCGCTCCGTCCACAAATCGGTGACTGGCTAGGTAGCCAGCACGGCCAAGTGCTACAAGATTGGAACGCACCTAGACGGCCAAGCCCGAATAATCTTCTGGTGAAAAGTGTTGATAGAACTAGACAATGCCCCGCACGTTGCGGCGGGATTTTGTATGAAGCAAAATTTTCTCTTGTAGTAAGATAACTTTTATCAGTATTATACCAAATTTCTACATATAAGTTTAAAATTAGAGGGAAACAAAATAAAATATGCATGCATGCCTCACTTGTCCTTCATAGAGCACTCATATGAGGCTCTAAGCTGCATGCATACTTCAATGTTTTTCTTGATTAAAACACTCACAGACAGCAGTTACTACATGCACTTGCATGCATGCGCCAGTTATTACATGTGGTTGATGCAGCAGCTCTCAATGTGTAGATCGGATGCATATTATTGATTGATATAGTATATCCAACGGCTAAATTAATTTAGGTGATGTGGCTTAAGGAGAAGTGAGAGAATTCCTATAATGGGGACTAGCTATTTAGATATAGAAGAGGAATCATGCATGTCGAGCAGAGTCTAAACTGTTCAAATGTTTTTCGTTAAAAGGGAAATACATTGATGTAAACATCCATCTGTTTTGTACACGTGCGTTCCATCTAAATAGATGCAATACGCACACAAATGACTCGTCGAAAATCTAGACTAAACGACCACACGAAAGACACAACACGAGTAACTGGTACATATATGACCACAAGCAAAGAGAAGACAACTGAAAACAGTTTTCATGGCTTAGCCTCTAAAAGCTTTTACAGTACATCCAAGATATATTAGCCATCCATTTAAGTGAACGAACGCCCCAGATTGACCAATACTACAACACAGTTTGGGTAGTATATTAAGACGGTAGGGGTATTTTAGGTAGTAATCGGTTAAAACTCAGCCGGGCCAAAGGACGCGCCGAAGTCAGACGGACCAAGGAATTCTACGCAGGCGCCCCACGCTCACTACTAGGAAAAGGACTATAGGTAATATGGACATTAATGACGCACCATGTATGTGGTGCGCCACTGCGCCATTAGTGTCCTCATTACTAATGGCGCACCAGACACACGGTGCGTCATTACTAGCAATTTTTTTCCAAAACTATTAATAGCGCACCAGGGCACAGTGCGCCATTACTAGTTTTAACTAGTAACGACGCACCACACGCTCTGTGCGTCACTACTAACAAATATTTTTTACTTTTTTTTCAAAACTAGTAATGGCGCACCACAACCTCGGTGCGCCACTACTAACAATTATATATATATATATATATATATATATATATATATATATATATATATATATATATATATATATATATATATATTGCAAAACTAGTAATGGCGCACCTCTAACTGGTGCGCCATTAGTAATCAGGATTACTAATGGCGCATTTTTAGGTGGTGCGCCATTAGTAACCTGAGACCAGCTAGATATTTTGGACAGCCACCTACCACACTCACTTTCCTCACTTCATTCTATCCACCCCCTCCTCCAAACTTGTCTTGGCTGCCTCCTCCTCACATCGTTTGCACCATAGATTCACCCAAATTAAGTGGTTAAATTACCTTTTTTTGATAGGTAAGTAAGGGGAAAGCTTTTTTTATGTTGTAATCTACTTTTTTCTCCCTCCAACAACGTGCACATGCACTTTTTATGGCCTAGCTAGATCTACGTATGTTTGTGGTGTTGCATATATGTTTGTGTTTGCTGGTACCGGTATTTGAAATGCGATAGTTGCCAATATTTTGCCGGAATGTTGATTCATTTCCGTTTCGGCGAGAATTTGGCACTATGCATTTTTTGGTCCTATTTTTAGGCAAAGTCATGCCAAATTTTTTCTTGGTTCTAAAATATCGTTTTGCTCTACCCCGCAGGCGACCATGGTCCGCACGATGACCGAAGACATCGTGAATATGTTTTTGAACTCCGCGAAGGCCGAGATGCTTCAAAAGAACGAGACGGAGATAAGATGTCCATGTCGAAGATGCAAGCTGAAGAGCCTTATTGCGGACCCGGATTCCGGACAGGTGTGGGACCACCTGCTCTTGCGTGGTTTCATGGATGGCTATCGATGGCAAGGTGATGAAGATGACTATGAAGTCGTCCATGGGGGCCGGGCAAGAAATAAGGAAGGGTAGCAAGACAACCACCGCGGCGAGGGCGGGCGAGAAGATGAAGAATCTCCAGGACATGATCACGACGGTGATGCTGTACACAGTCATCATGTAGAAGATGCCGGACATGATGATGAGGAAGATCAAGACGAAGGGCATGATCATGAAGATGAAGATGCCGGAGCAGACGCCGGTGGACCATCGATGGGCTGGGTGCAGGACCCTCATATTCAAGAGCTGCTTCTCAAGCAGACGGATAACGCAAGAGCTGCCGCCCGAGAGAAAGCCAAGCTGGATCAACTGGAGATAGACGCGGTTACTCCATTGTATGAAGGATCCAGGGCCGAGGATACCCGCCTCAAAGTAACGCTCATGGCTTTGGAGATGAAGGTAAAACACAAAATGACCGACGCATGCTTCGACGAGAACATGTCATTCTGGCACGAACGTCTTCCCAAGGGGAACAAGTGCCCGACCAGTTTCGAGGAGGCGAAGAAAATCGTGTGTCCTCTCGATTTACCGCACGTGAAATATCATGTGTGCATGAACAATTGCATCATTTATCGGGACGAGCACGCGGAGTCTATCATATGTCCGGTGTGCGGCATCACTCGATACAAGAAGAGGAAGAAAGCTCCTCAAAAAGTGGTGTGGTACTTTCCGATCACTCCTCGTCTGCAGCGGTATTTCGCGGACCCTAAGCTAGCAAAGCTCCTATGTTGGCACGCGGATAGGGAGGAGTAGAAGCGAGAAGATGACGGAAATGATCCGGAGATAAATAAAAAGACAAGATGCTGAGTCACCCTAAGGATGCGAGCCAGTGGCAAGCGTTGAACTTCGAACACCCAGAATTTGGGGCCGATCCAAGGAACATCGTGCCGGGCGCGAGCACCGATGGAGTCAATCTGTTTGGCAGCCAGAGAAGCACACATAGCAGCTGGCCTGTGTTTGTGTGGATGTACAACCTTCCCCCTGGTTGTGCATGAAGAGGAAGTACATTCACATGAGTATGCTAATTGAAGGGCTGAAACAACCAGGGAACAACATCAATCTGTATCTAGGGATACTGAAAGAGGAGCTAGACACGCCGTGGAAAACGCCAGCCAATACGTGGGACGCCGTAGAGAAAGAATATTTTCCTATGAGAGTCGCACTGCTCACGACGGTGCACAACTATCTCGGTTACGGATATCTCACGAGGCAGGTGGTCCACGGATTTTCTGGATGCGTCAGGTGCATGGATGACACAACGTATCGCCATCTAGATAGAGATCCCGGATCTTCGAAAACCGTGTTCATGGGACATCGAAGGTGGCTTCGCGACGATGACCCATGGAGAAAATGCAAGGATCTGTTCGATGGTGAAACTGAACCCCGAAGACGCCCGCGTACGAGGACCGGCAAGGAAATAGACGAGCTGTTGAAAAATTGGAAAGATTGCCCACTGCCAGGAAAGAAGCAAAAGGCGCCAGAGCCGGAAAGAAGCGAAAGGCGCCAGAGCCACTGCTGAAGGTATGGAAAACGAGGTCTGTTTTCTGGGAATTGCCGTACTGGAATATCCACCGTGTGCCTCACAGCCTTGATGTCATGCATATCACGAAGAACGTGTGCGAGAGTTTGCTTGGTACCCTGCTCAACATGCTAGAGAGGACCAAAGTGGGCCGAAAGTAATGGCAGACTTGAAATCAATGGGTATCAGGGAGGAGCTTCACGCTAATGATGATGATGATGAGGCGAAGCAGGACACGGAAAGTCATCGCAAAGGCAAAAAGGCCAAGAAGACCGGAAATGACTACCCTCCCGCGTGCTTCACTCTAAGTCAGGAAGAGATCGAGCAGTTTTTCACCTGCCTCGTAGGAGTAAAACTTCCTTACGGTTACACGAGGAAGATAAGCAGATACCTAGACTCAGCAAAGCAGAAGTTCAGCGGGATGAAGTCTCACGACTATCATGTGTTGATGACGCAGATACTTCCAGTTGCATTCCGTGGGATCATGGACGCGCACGTTCGTGAAACGCTATTTGGCCTATGCAAATTTTTCAACGCCATCTCTCGGAAGTCGGTTGGCGTGAGGCAACTCAGAAGGCTATAGGAAGAGATCATGGTGATACTATGCGAGCTTGAGATGTACTTCCCGCCCGCATTCTTCAATGTTATGGTGCATCTGCTGGTCCATGTCATGGAGGATATCATCCAACTGGGGCCGACGTTCCTGCAAAGCATGATGTCGTTCGAAAGGATGAATGGTGTCATCAAAGGATATGTTCGCAACATGTCACGTCCAGAGGGAAGCATAGCCAGGGGCTTTCTGACCGAAGAGTGCATCTCCTACTGCACGAATTATCTAGGCATCGAGAACCCCGTTGGTCTGCCCGTCAACAGGCACCTCGGCAGGCTCGCTGGATGGGGTCACCACGATGGTCGCCGCGAAATGCATGTAGACTTCGAGGGTCGACTCGCCGACTTTGAAAGAGCAAACCTAGTCGCGCTACAACACATAGACATGGTCGATCCTTGGGTGGTAGAGCACAAAACCTTTATTGAGAAGACGTATAATAACCGAGGCCAACAGAGGACGGACGGAGATATAATCAAAGAGCACAACTTATGTTTCACGCGTTGGTTCAAGGAGAAGTTTCTGTCGTACCCTTTACATGAGGATTCTTCCGCGGAAGAAAAACTCATATTCACCTTGTCACAGGGCGCCGAGCACAACCTGATGACCTATGAGGCGTATGATATCAACGGCTACACATTCTACACCGAGGACAAGGACATGAAGAGTGATGGTTATCAGAACTCCTGGGTAATGATGGAATCCTACACCAGTAACGACAAGGACAGATACTATGGAAGGATCGAGGAGATCTGGGAGCTGAGCTACGCTGGAGAGAAGGTCCCGATGTTCCGTGTCAGATGGGCCAAGAGCGTCCTAAAAGAAGACCGGTATTTTACCACCATGGTTATACCTGAAACCAAATCCAATACCGCGGACGCAAACGTCACCACAAAAAATGAGCCATGGGTATTGGCTTCCCAAGTGGACCAATGCTTCTTCATTACCGACCTGTCAAAGCCCAGTCGTGTTGTCGTGAGGAGAGGCAAAAGGAAGATCATCGGAATGGATGGAGTCACCAATGAGCAAGACTTCGACAAGTACGGCGACCCGAAGATGGAACATGACGACGATGATGAAGTACCATGCACCACAAGAAGAAGCAGGACCACCCTACCTAAAGGACGTCTGTTCAAGAGAAGAACTCCATTTGCGAAAAAGAAGGGCAAGAACATTGTGAAAAGATAGCTAGCTAAGATCGATTGTATTTAAATCGTAGTCTTCATTTCTCGATTGTATTTCGACATTTTGAAATGATATTTCTTCTGTTCTAGTCCTCGTGAATATTTATTTATGTTTACTATGGTATTGAATTTCTAACTCACAAAAAGTATTGAATTTGTTAATATTTTTTGAACTCATGAATATTTTTAAATTTCATGGGAAATTTTTGAATTCATTAATATTTTTTTCAAATTTTATGATATTTTTTCATATTCATAAATGTTTTACCAATTCACAAATGAATGCAACTAAAAATAAAAAAAAACAAATTTGATGATATTTTTTAAAAAAATTATTACTGTTTTTATTAAAAAAGTATTACTGTTTCATATTCATATTCATTTTCTAAGAAATTATTAGATGCAACAAAAAATAATGATGTGATTCTTCATGCTGAGAACTTCAGCTTTTTCAACTTGCTGGACTATATGTTCATTGGTACTACTTGTGATGCTGCTGCTGTATTACTTGGGAATTTTGTCAACTTGTGATGCTGCTGCTGTACCCCGAGAAGCCCTTGAGTTTGCCGGAATGTCGATTAACTTCCGTTCCATCAAATTCGGGTACTCCATATGTCCTATTTTCAGCAAAGGTCATGCTGAAATTTTCCATGAATTTTAGCATGACTTTGCTAAAAAATAGGACATATGGGGTACTTGTGACTAATGCATGGGCCGGGGTATCTTAGTACTTAATTAAGTAGGATCAACTGCCTCTTTATTCTTGCTGCATTAAACACATATGTTGAATTCATGTGTGGACAGACGAAAAAGCAACTGCCATAGGTGGCAATAGAGCCAAGTGATTAGCCCCACCTTAGAATTCTCCTTCCCTTTTCTTGATATGGTATATTATTAGAAGATACCCATATATATCAGTCAACCTAGGGTGCCTCGGCATCGATAAACCCTAAATGATGAAAACTTAACTTAGCATTTAGGGTGCCTCAACGTCGACAAACCCTAAATGATAAAACCTTGGCTTTTAGGGTGCCTCGGTGTCGATAAAAACCTAAATGATGAAAGCTTAGGTTTTTAGGGTGCCTCGGCGTCGACAAACCCTAAATGATAAAAGCTTAGCTTTTAGTATGCCTTGGTGTTGAAAAACCCTAAATGATGAGACCATGATAATTCCTCACAAACCCTAAATGATGAGATCTTGTTCCTTGACAATAACCAACTTTTTGACCGAACTTTTTTCCTATTTAGAGCGAAACATGGCCCACAGCGATGAGGTCGGCGGTTCAGGCAAGGCATTCTGGGAGCTGTCCCAAGAGATGGAGGAAGAACCTCACCGCTATGAGGACGCCGCGGAAGACACCAATCCTGACTACACAACCCCTAGTGGCGTCGGGGATGACACCACTGATGGTGCCGCCGAGGATGCCACCACTGATGATGGCAGCGCATGCACAGATGGCAGCCAACCGAAGAGGCAACGGAAGGACCGGCGCCCGAACGTGCTCGGCACCGTCAAGGAGAAATTACCGAAGTGTCCTCTGAGGGGAATCCAACGGCGCCCCCAGAAATAGTCAAGGGGTACGTGGGACAGCTCGGGTGCATTCTCCGGAGCACCGTCTCGATCAACACCGAGAACCTAAGGCATCGTGACCGAGGGAATTTGCGCAACCTCCTCTTCACGAAGCTGCACGAATGATACAAGTTCCCCGGTGACTTCGCAAACACAAGCCTCGCAGGGAATAAAGTGAACAGTGCTGCCCTCACGAAGACGAGCACGGCCCTGGCTACTTGGAGAGCCTCGGTGAAGAGAATGATTCAAAAAGGTGATAGTTATGAGAAGATCAAAGAGAAACATCCTTCGATCAGCGAAGATGACTACCTGGAGTTCAAGATCAAGTGCGAGAGCGACGCAACCGTGGAATCAAGTCAGTGGGGGAAAGAGATGCAGGACTTGAACTTAGGGGTCCACAAACTCGGTCCCGTCGGTTACAGAGTGGCGGAACCTATATGGGACAAGGAGGACGCGGAGCGTGCCGAGCAAGGCCTACCGCCCCTCTTCGAGAAATATCGTGACAAGCAGACCAGGAACCATGTCAGGGCCCGGTACAAGGTGGACCCGGTAACCAAGGAGCTTACCACGGATCCGAAGACCAAGGCGCTTGAGCATGTTCTGGTAAGGAATACACCCCCGCGTAATTAGCTCCATATGGTTGCATTCTAATTAATGAAGTCAATTTTCTAAATGGTTCACGTTCCTTCCGTAGGACACTGAAAGCAGTAGCGCGGGGTCGTCTTAGAGCTCCCCTTTCGACACCCCTTTAAATAGGGCGTTGAACGTAATGAAAACCAAGGATAAGCTCAGTAAGCCGACGTCAGCTGGCCGTGTGGCCGGCAAAGGCTTGTCCACGAAATGGTCAGAGTATTATACTGCTACCTCTTGAGCACTGCGTTGGATTTCCCCGAAGAGGAAGGGATGATGCAGCAAAGTAGCGTAAGTATTTCCCTCAGTTTTTGAGAACCAAGGTATCAATCCAGTAGGAGGCTACGCTCAAGTCCCTCGTACCTACACAAAAACAATAGCTCAAGGCAACCAACGCGCTTAGGGGTTGTCAATCCCTTCACGGTCACTTACGAAAGTGAGATCTGATAGAGATGATAAATAATATTTTTTTGGTATCTTTGGTATATAGATGCAAAGTAAATAAAGTAAAAGCAAAGTAATAGCAAAGCAATAATAAAGTGATGGAGATTGATATGATGAGAAAGAGACCCGGGGGCCATAGGTTTCTCTAGTGGCTTATCTCAAGAGCATAAGTATTCTACGGTGGGTGAACAAATTACTGTTGAGCAATTGACAGAATTTAGCATAGTTATGAGAATATCTAGGTATGATCATGTATATAGGCATCACATCCGAGACAAGTAGAGCGAAATGATTCTGCATCTACTACTATTACTCCACTCATCGACCGCTATCCAGCATGCATCTAGAGTATTAAGTTAAAAACAGAGTAACGCCTTAAGCAAGATGACATGATGTAGAGGGATAGTTTCATGCAATATGATAAAAAAAACCATCTTGTTATCCTCGATGGCAACGATACAATACATGCCTTGCTGCCCCTTCTGTCACTGGGAAAGGACACTGCAAGATCGAACCCAAAGCTAAGCACTTCTCCCATGGCAAGAACAACCAATCTAGTAGGCCAAACCAAATTGATAATTCGAAGAGACTTGCAAAGATAACCAATCATACATAAAAGAATTCAGAGAAGACTCAAAAATTATTCATAGATAGACTTGATCATAAACCCACAATTCATCGGTCTCAACAAACACACCGCAAAAAGAAGATCACATCAAATAGATCTCCACGAGAGAGGGGGAGAACATTGTATTGAGATCCAAAAAGAGAGAAGAAGCCATCTAGCTACTAGCTATGGACCTGTAGGTCTGAAGTAAACTACTCACACTTCATCAGAGGGGCTTGGATGATGATGTAGAAGCCCTCCGTGATCGATGCCTCCTCCGGCGGAGCTCCGGAACAGGCCCCAAGATGGGATCTCGTGGATACAGAAAATTGCGGCAGTGGAATTAGCTTTTTGGCTCCATCCCCGATCGTTTGGGGGTACGTGGATATATATATAGGAGGAAGAAGTACGTCGATGGAGCTTCGAGGGGCCCACGAGGCAGGGGCGCGCCCTGGGGGGGCGCCCCCTACCCTCATGACCACCTCGTGGCTTTCTTGACGGAGGGTCCAAGTCTCCTGGATCTTATCTGATGAGAAAATCACGTTTCCGAAGGTTTCATTCCGTTTGGACTCCGTTTGATATTCCTTTTCTTCGAAACCCTAAAACAGGCAAAAAAACAACAATTCTGGGCTGGGCCTTCGGTTAATAGGTTAGTCCCAAAAATAATATAAAAGTGGATAATAAAGCCCAATAATGTCTAAAACAGTAGATAATATAGCATGGAGCAATCAAAAATTATATATACGTTGGAGACGTATCAAGCATCCCCAAGCTTAATTCCTGCTCGTCCTCGAGTAGGTAAATGATAAAAATAGAATTTTTGATGCGGATTGCTACTTGGCATAATTTGAATGCAAATCTTCTTAATTGTGGTATGAATATTCAGATTCGAAAGATTCAAGACAAAAGTTCATATTGATATAAAAATAATAATACTTCAAGCATACTAACAAAGCAATTATGTCTTCTCAAAATATCATGGCCAAAGAAAGCTATCTGTACAAAATCATATAGTCTGGCTATGCTCTATCTTCACCACACAAAGTATTTAAATCATGCACAACCCCGATGACAAGCCAAGAAATTGTTTCATACTTTTGACATTTTCAAAACTTTTTCAATCTTCACGCAATACATGAGCATGAGCCATGGATATAGCACTATAGGTGGAATAGAATGGTGGTTGTGGAGAAGACAAAAAGGGAGAAGATAGTCTCACATCAACTAGGCGTATCAACAGGCTATGGAGATGCCCATCAATAGATATCAATGTGAGTGAGTAGGGATTGCCATGCAACGGATGCACTAGAGCTATAAGTATATGAAAGCTCAAAAGAAACTAAGCGGGTGTGCATCCAACTCGCTTGCTCACGAAGACCTGGGGCATTTTGAGGAAGCCCATCATTGGAATATACAAGCCAAGTTCTATAATGAAAAATTCCCACTAGTATATGAAAGTGACATAATGAGAGACTCTCTATCATGAAGATCATGGTGCTACATTCAAGCACAAGTGTGGTAAAAGGATAGTAACATTGTCCCTTCTCTCTTTTTCTCTCATTTTTTTCATCGGTCTCAACAAACACACCGCAAAAAGAAGATTACATCGAATAGATCTCCACGAGAGAGGGGGAGAACATTGTATTGAGATCCAAAAAGAGAGAAGAAGCCATCTAGCTACTAGCTATGGACCCGTAGGTCTGAAGTAAACTACTCACACTTCATCAGAGGGACTTGGATGATGATGTAGAAGCCCTCCGTGATCGATGCCTCCTCCGGCGGAGCTCCGGAACAGGCCCCAAGATGGGATCTCGTGGTACAGAAAGTTGCGGCGGTGGAATTAGGTTTTTGGCTCCGTCCCCGATCGTTTGGGGGTACGTGGATATATATAGGAGGAAGAAGTACGTCGGTGGATCTTTGAGGGGCCCACGAGGCAGGGGGGCGCGCCCTAGGGGGTGCGCCCCCTACCCTCGTGACCACCTCGTGGCTTTATTGATGGAGGGTCCATGTCTCCTGGATCTTATCTGATGAGAAAATCATGTTTCCGAAGGTTTCATTCCGTTTGGACTCCGTTTGATATTCCTTTTCTTCGAAACCCTAAAACAGGCAAAAAAACAACAATTCTGGGTTGGGCCTTCGGTTAATAGGTTAGTCCCAAAAATAATATAAAAGTGGATAATAAAGCCCAATAATGTCTAAAACAGTAGATAATATAGCATGGAGCAATCAAAAATTATATATACGTTGGAGACGTATCAAGCATCCCCAAGCTTAATTCCTGCTCGTCCTCGAGTAGGTAAATGATAAAAATAGAATTTTTGATGCGGATTGCTACTTGGCATAATTTCAATGCAAATCTTCTTAATTGTGGTATGAATATTCAGATTCAAAAGATTCAAGACAAAAGTTCATATTGATATAAAAATAATAATACTTCAAGCATACTAACAAAGCAATTATGTCTTCTCAAAATATCATGGACAAAGAAAGCTATCCGTACAAAATCATATAGTCTGGCTATGCTCTATCTTCACCACACAAAGTATTTAAATCATGCACAACCCCGATGATAAGGCAAGCAATTGTTTCATACTTTTGACATTTTCAAAACTTTTTCAATCTTCACGCAATACATGAGCGTGAGCCATGGATATAGCACTATAGGTGGAATAGAATGGTGGTTGTGGAGAAGACAAAAAGGGAGAAGATAGTCTCACATCAACTAGGCGTATCAACAGGCTATGGAGATGCCCATCAATAGATATCAATGTGAGTGAGTAGGGATTGCCATGCAACGGATGCACTAGAGCTATAAGTATATGAAAGCTCAAAAGAAACTAAGTGGGTGTGCATCCAACTCGCTTGCTCACGAAGACCTGGGGCATTTTGAGGAAGCCCATCATTGGAATATACAAGCCAAGTTCTATAATGAAAAATTCCCACTAGTATATGAAAGTGACATAATGAGAGACTCTCTATCATGAAGATCATGATGCTACATTCAAGCACAAGTGTGGTAAAAGGATAGTAACATTGTCCCTTCTCTCTTTTTCTCTCATTTTTTTCATCGGTCTCAACAAACACACCGCAAAAAGAAGATTACAATGAATAGATCTCCACGAGAGAGGGGGAGAACATTGTATTGAGATCCAAAAAGAGAGAAGAAGCCATCTAGCTACTAGCTATGGACCCGTAGGTCTGAAGTAAACTACTCACACTTCATCAGAGGGACTTGGATGATGATGTAGAAGCCCTCCGTGATCGATGCCTCCTCCGGCGGAGCTCCGGAACAGGCCCCAAGATGGGATCTCGTGGTACAGAAAGTTGCGGCGGTGGAATTAGGTTTTTGGCTCCGTCCCCGATCGTTTGGGGGTACGTGGATATATATAGGAGGAAGAAGTACGTCGGTGGATCTTTGAGGGGCCCACGAGGCAGGGGGCGCGCCCTAGGGGGTGCGCCCCCTACCCTCGTGACCACCTCGTGGCTTTCTTGATGGAGGGTCCATGTCTCCTGGATCTTATCTGATGAGAAAATCACGTTTCCGAAGGTTTCATTCCGTTTGGACTCCGTTTGATATTCCTTTTCTTCGAAACCCTAAAACAGGCAAAAAACAGTAGTTTTGGGCTGGGCCTCCGGTTAATAGGTTAGTCCCAAAAATAATATAAAAGTGGATAATAAAGCCCAATAATGTCTAAAACAGTAGATAATATAGCATGGAGCAATCAAAAATTATAGATACGTTGGAGACGTATCAAGCATCCCCAAGCTTAATTCCTGCTCGTCCCCGAGTAGGTAAATGATAAAAACAGAATTTTTGATGCGGAGTGCTACTTGGCATAATTTCAATGTAAATATTCTTAATTGTGGTATGAATATTCAGATTTGAAAGATTCAAGACAAAAGTTCATATTGATATAAAAATAATAATACTTCAAGCATACCAACAAAGCAATTATGTCTTCTCAAAATATCATGGCCAAAGAAAGCTATCCGTACAAAATCATATAGTCTGGCTATGCTCTATCTTCACCACACAAAGTATTTAAATCATGCACAACCCCGATGACAAGCCAAGCAATTGTTTCATACTTTTGACATTTTCAAAACTTTTTCAATCTTCACGCAATACATGAGCGTGAGCCATGGATATAGCACTATAGGTGGAATAGAATGGTGGTTGTGGAGAAGACAAAAAGGGAGAAAATAGTCTCACATCAACTAGGCGTATCAACGGGCTATGGAGATGCCCATCAATAGATATCAATGTGAGTGAGTAGGGGTTTCCACGAAACGGATGCACTAGAGCTATAAGTATATGAAAGCTCAAAAGAAACTAAGTGGGTGTGCATCCAACTTGCTTGCTCACGAAGATCTAGGGCATTTTGAGGAAGCCCATCATTGGAATATACAAGCCAAGTTCTATGATGAAAAATTCCCACTAGTATATGAAAGTGACATAATGAGAGACTCTCTATCATGAATATCATGGTGCTACTTTGAAGCACAAGTGTGGTAAAGGATAGTAACATTGTCCCTTCTCTCTTTTTCTCTCATTTTTTTATTTGGGCCTTTCTCTTTTTTTCATGGCCTCTTTTTTTCGTCCGGAGTCTCATCCCGACTTGTGGGGGAATCATAGTCTCCATCATCCTTTCCTCACTGGGACAATGCTCTAATAATGATGATCATCACACTTTTATTTACTTACAACTCATGAATTACAACTCGATTCTTAGAACAAAATATGACTCTATATGAATGCCTCCGGCGGTGTACCGGGATATGCAATGAATCAAGAGTGACATGTATGAAAGAATTATGAATGGTGGCTTTGCCACAAATACGATGTCAACTACATGATCATGCTAGCAATATGACAATGATGGAGCGTGTCATAATGAACGGAACGGTGGAAAGTTGCATGGCAATATATCTCGGAATGGCTATGGAAATGCCATGATAGGTAGGTATGGTGGCTGTTTTGAGGAAGGTATTTGGTGGGTGTATGATACCGGCGAAAAGTGTGCGGTATTAGAGAGGCTAGCAATGGTGGAAGGAAGGAAAGTGTGTATAATCCATGGACTCAACATTATTCGTAAAGAACTCATATACTTATTCCAAAAATCTAGAAGTTATCAAAGAAAAGTATTATGTGCATGCTCCTAGGGGGATAGATTGGTAGGAAAAGACCATCGCTCGTCCCAGACCGCCACTCATAAGGAAGACAATCAATAAATAAATCATGCTCCGACTTCATCACATAACGGTTCACCATACGTGTATGCTACAGGAATCACAAACTTTAACACAAGCATTTCTCAAATTCACAACTACTAAACTAGCATGACTCTAATATCACCCTCCTCAAATCTCAAAACAATTATCAAGCATCAATTTCTTCTTAGTATTCAACACACTCATACGAAAGTTTTATTATTAATCTTGCATACCAAGCATATTAGGATTTTAAGCAAATTACCATGATATTAAGACTCTCAAAATAATCTAAGTGAATCATGAGAGAACAATAGTTTCTATAAAACAAATCCACCACCGTGCTCTAAAAGATATAAGTGAAGCACTAGAGCAAAACTATAAAGCTCAAAAGATATAAGTGAAGTACATAGAGTATTCTATCAAATTCCAAATCATGTATGGCTCTCTCAAAAGGTGTGTACAGCAAGGATGATTTTGGTAAACTAATAAGAAAAGACTCAAATCATAAAAGACGCTCCAAGCAAAACACAAATCATGTGGTGAATAAAAATATAGCTCCAAGTAAAGTTACCGATAGAAGTAGACGAAAGAGGGGGTGCCTTCCGGGGCATCCCCAAGCTTTGGTTTTTAGGTGTCCTTAGATTATCTTGGGGGTGCCATGGGCATCCCCAAGCTTAGGCTCTTGCCACTCCTTGTTCCATAATCCATCAAATCTTTACCCAAAACTTGAAAACTTCACAACACAAAACTTAAAGTAGAAAGCTCATGAGCTCCGTTAGCGAAAGAAAACAAAAGACCACTTCAAGGTACTGTAATGAACTCATTCTTTATTTATATGGGTGTTAAACCTACTGTATTCCAACTTCTCTATGGATTATAAACTATTTTACTAGCCATAGATTCATCAAAATAAGCAAACAACACACGAAAAACAGAATCTGTCAAAAACAGAATAGTCTGTAGTAATTTGTAGCTAGCGCAAGATCTGGACCCCCAAAAAAATCTAAAATAAATTGTTGGACATGAGGAATTTATCTATTAAACATCTGCAAAAAAAATTAACTAAATAGTTGTTGGAGTAAATGACCACGGGTAGCCTAGTCGGCTTCCCCTGGTACTTCAGAAAAATTACAGACCGATCAAGCCTCCAAGCGTCCAAGACACGGGGCCGCCTTCCCCTAGCCGGCTACCTCTCAAGCCGGCTGCGCGAAGGCGGCCTAGCCCTGAAATCTTTGAGAAACAAGACCACGAGAAGGCCGACTCCTAGGAGCCGGCCCCTCAGCAGGCGGCTAAGATCTTGCCCTCAGAGTCTGCACCCACATAACGGCGACAAGACGGGGCGTGGCTACAGAAAAGCCTGCCACCCCCGAATCCCGGCGCACGCCTGGCCACAATGCACCGTACGGGGCGGCCATCCCCGTCCGGCGCGGTACTGTTGCCACGATGATCGTGACGTCACCCATAGCGAGCGGCCAGTACGACCCGTGGGTGGCGGGCCCCCTTGGTCAGGGAGATCCCAAATGCGGTCGGGCTTCCCGCAGCCGGCCAGGGATATGGCCAGCTTCCGATAGCCGGCCAACTTTCTCCCTCCAAGGAGGAGCTTCATTAAGGAGACAAGAGAAGGTAAGGTTACAGTGAAGAGCCGCCTCGCGGCGGCACTGTAGCCATGCTTACCACGACAAAGCCATCATCACCAGGGGCAAGGTAACAGTAACCAGCCCCCGACAAGACCCCCGGGTGGTGGGGCCGGCCTGTCGGCCAAAGGGTCGGCGGGCCCCACCAGTCGGCGGAGAAGCCGGCGGGCGTAGACACAGACGGTTGGGGCCCACACCCAGCCGGATTACCATTGTACCCCTGGGGGTAGGCCTATATAAACCCCCCAGGGTTCCCATGCAGGGGAGATCGCTCTTTGGATAGATTTTAGACACCACAAGGAGAAGAGGAGCGGGCTAGCCTGGCCATCCTTCATCCTTTCACCAAACAGCTCAAGGAGCATTCTGTAGCTACCCTTCGAGCTAGTGATCATGCGGAAATCCCGCAGAGGAGCATTAGGGGTGTTATCTCAATGAAGAGCCCTGAAGCTGGGTAAGATTCACCGGCGTGCATGTCTTCGCCTTATCCCGTTTCCAGGCACCGGCGATGTTTTATTGGCTCCCACAATGATAAGCCATCCATTGGCATATGTCGCACCAACCACCCGACATTTGGTGCCCACCGTGGGGCCAGGTGCACCGTCGTCCGGACACCTGCTCTGGACGGGAACCCTTTTCCTTCCCAACGTGCGTAGCCAGCCTGGCACGCCCGATGGCACTTGCCCCGACACGCTGCAAGACGTCGCTGACGCCTGCGCGGCGAGCTGCCTCGCCGATCTTCTTGGTGAGGCTCGCATCTCTAACAAGCCCGCGTCCGACGCGGGCACAGACTGCCCCGAGAGCCACCTCGTCAGCCTCCTTGATCAACTCCACATCTCCGGCGAGCTTGCTGCGGACTTGGAGTCGGTTTGCTCCACCGACCCGATGCTTGTCGACTCTGACACGACATCCCTTGACGCCTTCCCCACCAACGTGGTGGTCATCAACGATCCTCTTCCTCGAGCCGACAGCAGCGGCAGTGCCATCACAGAGGTACTGGTCATCAGCCACGGCGCCCCCTCAGGCGAAAACACCCATGACCCTCTGCAGACAGCGCTGCACGACTTGTTCGTCCCTGTCCTGGCCGACGCGGACGCCAAGACATTGGAGGTGCGCCGCCTCGCCCTCGTTGCGGAGGGCCAGAGGCTCGCCACCATGAGACGCCTCGCCGAGGCTCACCAGCGCGAGGTCGACCGTGCCGCCTTTGGCACGCCGCCTCCCGACGGGCCGAGCCGCGTCGGTATCGTCAAGAAACACGGCGTGGCTATCGCCGACATGCTAGGAGCAGACCGCCTAGTCTATGCCACACCTCTTGAGAACTTGCGCGCCGCCCAGGCGGCCGCAGACGAGTTGAATAGGCTGGGGCCTGATGAGCTCCCTTATATGACCAGACGCATCCAGCAACTTATCGACGCGGCCACAGAGCGGCATGAAGCCGGCGTCCGCGCCGAGAGTCCTCCCTCGCGCCGAGAGCACGGTCTGACGTCCCGAACACCGACCGCGGGCAACACCCGCGCGAGAAAAGAAAAGGAGCCGGCTGCCAGCCGCAGCCGGACTCGAATCTCCATCGAGCGTGACGCCGAGGGCCGCCCTCGAGCCGTGGAGTGGCGGGGAAACCCTCCTCCTCCTCCGCCTCATGTGGAGAGATACCCTACCACGCCGCCTATCACGCATCTGACTCTCAGCAGCCGACTGGGTCGCCGTGAAGGAGTCGGCGAGAATGACGCCCGCCACCGGATCAACTGCCTTGCGCGATCCCTGGCTCTGGAAGAAGAAGATGATGTCGGCCCGTCTTGGTTCGGCCCCCGCATCCGCGACGAGCCCTTCCCCAAAGGGTTCTCGCTCCCAAGAGACACGCCCAAGTACAACGGCTCTATGAAGCCAGAGGATTGGTTGATCGACTACTCCACCGCGGTTAGCATCGCAAACGGCAACAGGCGTGTTGCCGTAAAATATGTGCCCCTCATGCTCCAGGGCACGGCGCGCACCTGGCTTAACAGCCTCAAGCCTTATAGTGTCAACAGCTGGCTAGACTTCACTAAAGCCTTCATACGCAACTTCACCAGCACCTACAAGCGGGCTCCTAAGCCTTGACAGCTCTCCTTGTGCGTCCAAGGGCCCAACGAATCGACTCGCGACTACCTCACGCGTTGGGCCGAGCTCCGCAATTCCTACGAGGGAGTGCACTTGGACGCGTTGGGCCGAGCTTCGCAATTCCTACGAGGGAGTGCACGAGGTCCAAGCTATAGAGTACTTCACCACCGGGTGCCGAGAAGGCACCCTTCTCAAGCACCAACTCTTCTGCGACGAGCCGACTACGCTTGACGAGCTACTGGTCATAGCTGATAAATACGCCACGGCTGATTCCTCGATGAAGACCAAGCTCTGAGTAGACGCCTCCGGGAAGGTGCTCGCTCCGAGTCCCAAGACGCCGGCTGGAGAATCCAGCCGGCGCCCGCACCAGAATGACCACAAGCGCAAGGCTCCCCTGCCGCCTTCCACCAGTCGGCAGGTGGCCACAGTCGAGGACGAACAACCCGAAGGATGGCCCGCACCCAAGAAGCAGAAGGGCGGCAGGCCGGCTTGGCAGCCGGCTTTCTCCTACGAGCAAGCACTTGATACCCCTTGCAAGTTTCACAGCGGCGCAAAGCCTTCAAACCACACGACCAGAAAATGCGATTGGCTCACTCGGATCTCCAAGGGTGAGGGGATGGCGCCGCCTCCGCCTGCTGGTCAGCCGCCTCCGGCTCCACCGCAGCCGGCCGCTCGACCAGCGGTCAGGGCAGTTCAAGACGAGTACCCCGACGAGCATGCCGCCTACGTCGTCTTCACCAGCCAGCCAGAAGATCAGCATAGCCGGCGCCGACTACACCAAGAAGTCAACGCAGTCGCCTCCTACAACCCAGAATTCATGCACTGGTCCGAAAGGCCTATTAGGTGGAGCCGGTCAGATCATCCAGAGGTGATGCCGTCTCCCGGCTCCTATGCATTGGTTCTGGACGCCACCCTCGCTACGGAAAGGCGAGCCGCCCGTTTCTCCCGTGTGCTGATAGATGGTGGGAGCAGCATCAATATCCTGTACCGCGACACCATGGAGAAGTTGAGCATCAAGACAAAGCAGCTCATGCCCAGTCGGACTGTGTTCCATGGCATCGTACCCGGCTTGTCCTGCTCCCCAATCGGCAAGATCAAGATAGATGTCCTCTTCGGGGACAAGGATCATTTCCGCCGAGAGGCGGTGTGGTTTGAAGTGGTGGATCTAGAGAGCCCTTACCACGTGCTGCTTGGCCGATGAGGGAGTCCTAGATTAGGGGGTGTTCGGGTAGCCATACTATACCTTCAGCCGGACTCCAGGACTATGAAGATACAAGATTGAAGACTTCGTCCCGTGTCCAGATGGGACTTTCCTTGGCGTGGAAGGCAAGCTTGGCGATGCGTATATTCAAGATCTCCTACCATTGTAACCGACTTTGTGTAACCCCAACCCTCTCCGGTGTCTATATAAACCGGAGGGTTTTACTCCGTAGGACAACTTCATCATACAACAATCATACCATAGGCTAGCTTCTAGGGTTTAGCCTCCTTGATCTCGTGGTAGATCTACTCTTGTACTACCCATATCATCAATATTAATCAAGCAGGACGTAGGGTTTTACCTCCATCAAGAGGGCCCGAACCTGGGTAAAACATCGTGTTCCTTGCCTCATGTTACCATCCGGCCTAGACGCACAGTTCGGGACCCCCTACCCGAGATCCGCCGGTTTTGACACCGACATTGGTGCTTTCATTGAGAGTTCCTCTGTGTCATCGCTTTTAGGCCCGATGGCTCCTTCGACCATCGACAACGATGCAGTCCAGGGTGAGACTTTTCTCCCCGGACAGATCTTCGTCTTCGGCGGCTTCGCACTGCGGGCCAATTCGCTTGGCCACCTTGAGCAGATCAAAAGCTACGCCCCTGGCCATCAGGTCAGGTCTGGAAGCCTAAAGTACACGGCTGACATCCGTGGGGACTTGATCTTCGATGGATTCGAGCCACAGCCAAGCGCGCCGCACTGTCTCGATGGGCATGATATAGCTCTGCCGCCGAATAGCGCCTTGGAGGCCGCACACGCATCGATTCCGACCATTGATTCGGAGCCTACTACATCAATCGAGGATCAGTGGTTGGACGTTGCCTCAGGGGCCGCGATCTCAGAGGCGATCGAGCCGAACTCTAGCCCCGCACTCCGCATGGCCCGTGACTCCGAGGAGCCGGATTCCTCTCCGAACTCCAAGCCCCCCGCGCCCCTGCAGATCGAATCCGATTGGGCGCCAATAATGGAGTTCACCTCCGCGGACATCTTTCAGCACTCGCCCTTCGGCGACATCCTGAATTCTCTAAAGTCTCTCTCTTTATCAGGAGAGCCCTGGCCGGACTACGGTTAGCAAGGTTGGGATGCGAACGATGAAGAAATTCAAAACCCACCCACCACCCACTTCGTAGCCACTGTCGATGACTTAACCGACATGCTTGACTTCGACTCCGAAGACATCGACGGCATGGACGACGATGCAGGATACGAACAAGAACCAGCACCTGTAGGGCGCTGGAAGGCCACCTCGTCATATGACATATATATGGTGGACACTCCAAAGGATGGAGATGGTGATGGAACAGCGGGGGACGATAACTCTAAGAAACAGCCCAAGCGCCCGCGTCAGCGGCGCCGCTCTAAATCCCGCCAAAGCAAAAACGGTGATTCCGACACGGGAGATAATACTACTCCGGATAGCACCGAAGAACACCCCCTCCAGCAAGATTCAGCACAGAAGGACAGAGAAGCCATCCCTCACGAGAGGGCGGCGGACCAAGAGGTTCAGGACAATAATTATACACCTCCCTCCGAAGACGAGGCAAGCCTCGACGACGACGAGTTCGTCGTGCTAGAGGATCTCGCCGAACAAGAGCGTTTTAAATGCAGGCTTATGGCCATGGCAAGCAGCCTCAAGAAAAATTAGCAACAGCTTAGAGCTGATCAGGATTTGCTAGCTGACAGATGGATTGAAGTCCTTGCGGCCGAAGAGTATGAACTCGAACGCCCCTCCAAGAGTTACCCAAAGCACAGGCTGCTACCCCGACTAGAGGAAGAAGCACCTACATCACCAGCGCATGACATGGCTGACCGGCCACCTCGTGGCCGCGACAGAGAGGCCTCTTGGCCCTCCACTCAAGACATGCCCCGACGCCGTGTC
This sequence comes from Triticum dicoccoides, assembly GCF_002162155.2. Classification (NCBI taxonomy): domain Eukaryota; kingdom Viridiplantae; phylum Streptophyta; class Magnoliopsida; order Poales; family Poaceae; genus Triticum; species Triticum dicoccoides. The sequence goes on along the minus strand of NC_041382.1, from coordinate 146,698,169 downwards.
AAGCATACTAAGGCACAGGAAAATGTGCCCGACCTGCGCGACATACTGGAGGACAAGGCAAGGCAAACAAGATCGATCTACGGATCGCGCAGGCGCCCCACGGCACGTGACAGTGATCGTCACTCCGGATGCAATAAATCCGGCCGGGCCGAACTCAACAGACAAAGCTCCTTCGAGCTGCGTCGTGATATAGCCCAATACAGAGGCGCCGCACACCCACTATGCTTCACAGATGAAGTAATGGATCATAAAATCCCTGAGGGCTTCAAACCCGTAAACATCGAATCGTACGATGGCACAATAGATCCTGCGGAGGATTGTCTCCTTCATATCCACATGGCCCGCGGTGATGATCTACACGCCATCAAATACCTCCCACTCAAACTTAAGGGACCGGCCCGGCATTGGCTTAACAGCTTGCCAGCAGACTCAATCGGTTCTTGGGAGGACCTGGAAGCTGCATTCCTTGACAACTTCCAGGGAACTTATGTGCGACCACCGTATGCCGATGACCTAAGACACATAATTCAGCAGCCAGAGGAATCGGCCAGGCAATTGTGGACACGGTTCCTAACAAAGAAAAACCAGATAGTCGACTGTCTAGACGCAGAGGCCTTAGCGGCCTTCAAGCATAATATCTGTGACGAGTGGCTTGCACGGCACCTGGGACAGGAAAAGCCGAAATCTATGGCAGCCCTCACGACACTCATGACCCACTTTTGCGCGGGAGAAGACAGCTGGCTAGCTCACAGCAACAACTTAACCAAGAACCCTGGCAATCCGAATACCAAGGACAAAAGTGACAGGTCGCGTCAGAACAAACAAAAGCACCGCATTAACAGCGACAGCAACGAGGATACGGCAGTTAATGCCGGATTCCGAGGCTACAAATCCGGTCAACGGAAAAAGCCATACAAAAGAAATACTCAGGGCCCGTCCAGTTTGGACCGAATACTTGACCGCTTGTGCCAGATACATGGCACCCCCAAAAAGCCAGCCAATCACACCAACAGGGATTGTTGGGTGTTCAAGCAGGCAGGCAAGTTAAGAGCTGAAAACAAAGACAAGGGGCTACATAGCGACAACGAGGAGGAGCCCAGGCCGCCGAACAACAGTGGACAGAAGGGATTTCCCCCGCAAGTGCGGACGGTGAACATGATATACGCAACCCACATCCCCAAGAGGGAGCGAAAGCGTGCGTTACGGGACGTATATGCGATGGAGCCAGTCGCCCCAAAGTTCAACCCATGGTCCTCCTGCCCGATCACCTTTGATCGAAGGGACCACCCCACTACCATCCGTCACGGCGGCTTCGCGGCATTGGTTCTTGACCCAATCATTGACGGATTTCATCTCACAAGAGTCCTCATGGACGGCGGCAGCAGCCTGAACCTGCTTTACCAGGATACAGTGCGAAAAATGGGCATAGATCCCTCGAGGATCAAGCCCACCAAAACGACCTTTAAAGGCGTCATGCTAGGTGTAGAAGCCAACTGTACAGGCTCAGTCACACTGGAAGTGGTCTTCGGATCTCTGGATAACTTCCGAAGCGAGGAGTTAAGCTTCGACAAAGTCCCGTTCCATAGTGGCTATCACGCACTGCTCGGGCGAACCGCATTCGCAAAATTCAACGCGGTACTGCACTATGCATACCTCAAGCTCAAGATGCCAGGCCCTAGAGGAGTAATCACGGTCAATGGGAACACTGAACGCTCCCTCCGAATGGAGGAGCACACGGCAGCGCTCGCAGTAGAAGTACAAAGCAGCCTCTCTAGGCCGTTCTCCAGTTCGGCCTTCAAAAAGCCGGACACTGTCAAGCACGCCCGGAGTACCCTACAACAAGACCGTCTGGCACGTTCCGAGCTAGCATAGAAATGCGGCCCCAACCCTAGCCCTCGCGATATAGCGAAACCAGTGCTTCGCATACATAACTATGCTCTTGAAATACCATGGGCACAGGGGAAGGGGCACTATCACGGCACGCCCGAAATACGGCTTAAACCGCACCAGGGGCTGCCGGATTCCTTTTTTCTTTTTTTCTCTTACTCTCAGGACTCCATACTTCGGATGACCCATTCGGCAATTCAACTGCCGCACAAACGATGCAAGATCCAAGAAAGCAGACAAGCCACGCCGCATTATGGAACTCCCAGGTGGTCTCTATTGCGAGCAGTATACCTGTTTTTTAATACAATTCCGCGGCCTGCCCCTGGCCAGGACATGCTAAATAGTCCAATCTCTTTTGCTTATCACACTATTTGTATCGTTCCGCTTTCATAGCAGCCTTTCTATAAACAATGCATAGCTCTTTGTCTATTTTTTGCATTATCCTCTTTATATATATATATATATATATATATATATATGTTTATTAATAACATGTTGCATCCGTACACTGTGGTACGGCAAAAAATACGCCAGGGGCTTCAGTACCCATCAATATGGCGTGAGAAGTCCGTACACTTTCACAAGTGCGGCACCCCGAACTTATAGCACTATATGCATCGGCTCTGAATCATGATTTGGGTCAATAGTTGGGTTTGCCCGGCTCCTATGTTTTGGTGCCTTACGTTCCGCTATATCGGCTAAGGTAGCACTAGGAGAACTACTGCGATTGTGTCCTAGTTGAGCTGGGCTAAGCACCTCAGTAGAGAAAGCTAAAACTGACTGTCATGATGAGGCGAGAGACCGGTCGCTGTTCGAGAGGTTTTTCGAGTCCTTAAAGACTTATGCCGCTTCGAGCGAGGAACCGGCTTTGTCTGGCCAAAGGCGTGGATAGCACCCCAAACTCGGTCTTCCGAATACTAGGGGCTTCGCCGAAATTTAAAATTATAGAGTTCTATGGCTAAGTGAGAGTGTTCAAGCATTATAGTCTGATTGCCTTGTTCGTCGTGCTGAGCGCCTCCCTCGACAGACCCAATCATGGGAAAAAGAGCGCTCAGGTTTATCCCGAACACTCCAGCACTAGTGGCATGGGGGCAGAAGCCGACGACTGGCCATCTCTCAATTTTTTGATAAACGGCCGCACAGAAAGTAATATTTTAAATTCAACAAGCATTGCTTAGCGCATATGAACAAGTTTTCAGCGCACAGGATAACACGAGCGAGTTCATTCAAAAATTATATCCTTGGTACATTCATCCGCCATAAGGCGGGCACCAGCCAGAACATCCTTGTAATAGTTCTCGGGCTTGCGATGCTCCTTCCCCTGCGGCGGCCCGTCCCTCACAAGCTTCTCACCGTCCAGCTTACCCCAGTGCACCTTTGCACGGGCAAGGGCCCTACGGGCACCTTCGATGTAGACAGAGCGCTTGATGACCTCGAGCCTCGGACAAGCCTCCACCAGCCGCCGCACCAGTCCGAAGTAGCTCCCAGGCAGGGCCTCTCCAGGCCACAGCCAAACTATGAAGCCCTACAGGGCTTGTTCGGCCGCCTTGTGGAGCTCGACCAGCTGCTTCAGCTGGTCGCTCAAGGGCACAGGGTGTCCGACCTCAGCGTACTGAGACCAGAACACCTTCTCCGTCAAGCTGCCTTCCTCGGCTCGGTAGAATGCGGCGGCATCGGATACGCTGCGGGGAAGATCTGCGAATGCCCCTAGAGAGCTCCGGATTCGGGTAAGTAACAAGTAGTTTACTTTTATATATCTGTTTTGCATAGAGAATGCCTTACCCGCCGCTATCTTTTTCACCGCATCCAATTCCTAGAGGGCCTTCTGGGCTTCGGCCTTGGCAGATTTGGCAGTTTTAAGGGCCGCAGCAAGGTCGGACGCTCGCGTCTTCGAGTCGAGCTCCAAACTCTCATGTTTTTTCATGAGAGCCTGAAGCTCTTGCTGCACCTCGCCAACCTGCGCCTCAAATTTCTCCCACTCAGTGCGCTCCGTGGCCGCTTTCTTCTCGGCCTCGGACAACGCCTGCTTGAGGGTCGCCACCTCAGTTGTGGCCCCTACAATAAGCATTGTACTCCTTTCATTTTTTGCAATTGCGTCTTCTTATAAGAATTTTTTCTATAAGGTATCTCTTACCTTCTTTCTCCTCGAGCTGCTGTTTGGCAAGGCCGAGCTCTTGCTGTTTGGCAAGGCCGAGCTCTTGCTCGGTCCGCTCGAGGCCCTGCTTCAGGGCACCCACCTCCGCAGTCAGTGCGGCGGTGGCCAGCAGTGAAGCCTGCATACGTATATTGACTCCTTTTTAAGTTAGACTCCTGCGATATTTAATAGATCCTCTATTCGGCTTTTCTTTCCGAACGCCAAACAGAGCATCAGGGGCTAGTGTCTATGCGGTAATATTTTTACATATTTTTTACTTACCTCGAAGCCTGTTAGAAGGCTAGCATAAGCTTCAGTCAGTCCGCTTTTGGCGGACCAAACCTTCTGGACCACCGTACTCATGATGGTACGGTGCTCCTCGTCGATGGAGGCGCCCTTAAGCACCTCCAGCAGATTGTCCGGCGCCTCCGGTTGGACGGAGGATGCGGCTCAATAGGCTTGCTCCTCTTGGCAGGAGTTCGCCTGCCGTGGTCCAGAACCGTTGATGATTCCGGCGCGGTGTCCGGCTTAAAGCCGGACTTGGAGCCCTGGGGGGTCTTGTTCCCTCTACTCATGGAGTCCGGGAGGTCGCCTCGCGGCTCCTCCTGGACCACCTCCTCTTGCCCCGGAGCTTGTCGCGACGCCACTTCGGCATCATCCGCGACACAGGGGGAGGCAGCGGGCGGAACTGAATTCACATCCGATGAATCCACGTAGCCGCTCGACGACTCGTCGAGCCCGTCCTTGGGCGGGCTGCATGATTACATTCGACATTAGGGAAAGCTGTGCAACAAAAGGAATATCATGAGTTACTATCGTATCCAAACACTTACGATTTCGCCGGACGCTTGGCCATGTCTGGCCACTCCTCTTCGTCCTCGTCGGGGTCGGGGGCGTAGTCCGGCGGAGGGGTTTTCCTCTTCTTGGACCCTTCGGCCTCCCCTACTGGGGCGGCCTTCCTCTTCTTTCCTCCCCCCGCTGGAGGGGCAGAGGTCTCTTCTTCCTCCTCCTCGTCTTCACGGGAGGAGTGCGTCTCGGACTCGTTGGACAACGAGTCCGACACCACCATATGCCGGGAACTCTTTCGAGTCCCCGTGGCCTTCTTCTTCTTGGCCTTCTTCTCCGGCACCACATAAGGTGCCGGAACCAGCAGCTTCACTAAGAGAGCAGGGGTTGGGTCTTTGGGCAAGGGAGCCGGATAGTTAATCAGTCCGGACTTCGCCTGCCAATCCTGTCAAAGGACGCTGCGAGCTGAATCTGCGGTCTTCGGAGGCGGATGTGGGAGCCTCGGCGCCTTTGGTTAGCCCCCTCCAGACATCTTCATACGTCGTGTTGAAGAGCCTGCTTAGAGTTCGGTGTTGTGCCGGGTTGAACTCCCACAAATTGAGGTCCCGTTCTTGATACGGAAGGATCTGGCGGACGAGCATGACCTGGACTACGTTGACAAGCTTGAGCTGCTTGTTCACCAGGGACTGGATGCATTTTTGCAGTCCGGTCACCTCTTCTTCGTTGCCCCACGACAAGCCCGTCTCCTTCCAGGACATGAGCCGTGTAGGGGGTCCGGATCGGAATTCAGGGGCTGCGATCCACTTCGGATCGCGTGGCTCGGTGATGTAAAACCACCCTGACTGCCACCCCTTCAAGATCTCCACAATGGAGCCCTCGAGCCATAGGACATTGGCTATTTTGCCCGCCATGGCACCTCCGCACTCCGCCTGGTTGCCGCGCACCACCTTTGGCTTGACGTTGAAGGTCTTGAGACAGAGGCCGAAATGGGGATGGATGCAGAGGAAAGCCTCGCACACGACGATAAACGCAGAGATATTGAGGATGAAGTTCGGGGCCAGATCGTGGAAATCTAGGCCATAGTAGAACATGAGCCCGCGGACGAATGGGTGGAGAGGAAAACCCAGTCCGCGGAGGAAGTGGGGAAGGAATACTACCCTCTCATGGGGCCTTGGGGTGGGGAGAAGCTGCCCCTCCTCAGGAAGCCGGTGCGCGATGTCTTTGGACAAGTATCCGGCCTTCCTTAGCCTTTTGGCATGGCCCTCCGTGACGGAGGAGACCATCCACTTGCCTCCCGCTCCGGACATTGTTGGAGAAGGTTGAGGTAGGAAGTGCGGGCTTGGGCGCTGGAGCTCGGGTGCGTAGAAGATGGATAGGAAAAGGAGGAAGAAGGCGTATGTAAAAAGGTGGATCCTTATCCCCTTATATGGGTGGATGCGACTATGCGTCCCCACCAGCCTAGTAAAACTCGCTTGCCTCTCAAGCGCCATGATAAATGGCGCGGTTGGGTTACCCACGTCCGTATTGATGAGAATCCCGTAAATGGGGGACACGATCTCTGCTTTGACAAGACGTGCCAAGGAAACCACCTCGCAAAACACGCTAAGGTGGAAAAGTGAAAACGATTCGAATAAAGGCTTGGCCGTAGTGTGATGTCACGCTGCGGAATACGTCAGCAGACTAGATTTGTGTTAATATTATTCTCTCTATGGCAATACGTGGAAACTTATTTTGCAGAGCCGGACACTACTCTTGGTGTTTACAAACTTTTATGAAGAATTTGGAGGAGGAACCCGCCTTGCAATGCCGAAGACAATCTACGCGTCGGACTCGTTGTCATTGAAGCCTGGTTCAGGGGCTACTGAGGGAGTCCTGGATTAGGGGGTGTTTGGGTAGCCGGACTATACCTTCAGCCGGACTCCAGGACTATGAAGATACAAGATTGAAGACTTCGTCCCGTGTCTGGATGGGACTTTCCTTGGCGTGGAAGGCAAGCTTGGCGATGCGGATATTCAAGATCTCCTACCATTGTAACCGACTTTGTGTAACCCCAACCCTCTCCGGTGTCTATATAAACCGGAGGGTTTTAGTCCGTAGGACAACTTCATCATACAACAATCATACCATAGGCTAGCTTCTAGGGTTTAGCCTCCTTGATCTCGTGGTAGATCTACTCTTGTACTACCCATATCATCAATATTAATCAAGCAGGACGTAGGGTTTTACCTCCATCAAGAGGGCTCGAACCTGGGTAAAACATCGTGTTCCATGCCTCCTGTTACCATTCGGCCTAGACGCACAGTTCGGGACCCCCTACCCGAGATTCGCCGGTTTTGACACCGACAGCCGACCTGCCCTGGCCAAGTTCATGGCTATACCCCATTATGCCTACCTCAAGATGAAGATACCAAGTTCCAAGGGCATCATCACCGTAGCCGGAGACTACAAGAAATCCTCCGAGTGCGCGGCTGCCAGCAGCCGGCTGGCCGAGTCCCTTGTAATTGCTGAAGAGAAGAAGATACTGGACCGAGTCGTGGCCATGACCGGCAAGCAGCCGACCCTGTCCCCCGACCCTAAGGAATGTGGTGCCCAAGGGTCTTTTCAGTCGGCCAAAGAAACAAAGCGGGTACCTCTGGACCCAGATCACCCAGAAAGGTTTGCCACAATCGGGGCAAACCTGGACAGCAAATAGGAAGGCGAGCTCACTGATTTCCTCCGTGAGAATCGGGACATTTTCGCATGGTCCCCCAAGGACATGCCGGGTGTGCCGAAGGAATTCGCCGAGCACAAGCTACATGTCCGAGAAGATGCGAAACCAGTCAAACATCCTCTCCGCCGACTATCGGAGGAGAAGAGAAGGATTGTAGGAGAAGAGATAGCCCAGCTTCTAGCAGCCGGCTTCATTATGGAAGTTTTCTTCCCAGAGTGGCTCGCCAACCCGGTCCTCGTGCTGAAGAAAAATAACAAGTGGCGCATGTGTACAGACTACACTAGCCTCAACAAGGCTTTCCCCAAAGATCCCTTCGCCTTGCCAGGGATTGATCAAGTAATAGACTCCACAGCCGAGTGCGAGCTATTGAGCTTCTTGGATGCTTACTCAGGCTACCACCAGATAAAGCTGGATCCGCCTGACCGCCTGAAAACCGCCTTCATCACACCATTCGGAGCCTTCTGCTACCTGACTATGACATTCGGCTTGAGAAATGCCGGTGCCACTTTTCAGTGTTGCATGCAGAAATGCCTCCTCAAGCAGCTCGGTAGAAATTCTCATGTCTATGTAGACAATATTGTGGTGAATACGGAGAAGCATGGCACCTTGCTGGAAGACCTCAGAGAAACATTTGAAAACTTGCGCCGATTCCAAATCAAGCTCAACCCCGAGAAATGCATGTTCGGAGTACCAGCCGGCCAGCTCCTAGGCTTCCTGGTCTCCGAACGCGGCATCGAGTGCAACCCAATGAAGATCAAGGCCATAGAGAGAATGGAGATTCCCACCAAGCTGCGGGATGTCCAGAAGTTCACCGGATGCTTGGCTTCCCTGAACCGCTTCATCAGCCAGCTCGGAGAGAAGGCCCTCCCCCTCTACCGACTCATGAAGAAGTCCACTCATTTCGAGTGGAACGACCAGGCGGACCAAGCCTTCCACGAGCTAAAGAGGATGCTGACCACGCCGCCTCTCTTGGCGGCACCGGCTGAAAAGGAGCCCATGCTCCTTTACATTGCCGCTACTAGTCGGGTGGTCAGCACTGTCATCATAGTCCAGCGCCCAGAAGAAGGCCGGGCTCAGCCAGTTCAGAGGCTGGTGTATTATTTAAGCGAAGTCTTATCCACCTCGAGGCAGAACTACCCACACTACCAGAAGATGTGCTATGGTGTGTACTTCGCTGCCAAGAAGCTCAAGCCCTATTTTCAAGAGCACCCCATTACGGTCGTATGTACTGCCCCGCTTGCCGAGATCATAGGCAGTCGGGATGCATCCGGCCGAGTGGCCAAATGGGCCATTGAGCTGGGCCCCTACGCGATATTCTACCAGCCCCGCACCGCCATTAAATCCCAGGCACTGGCCAACTTCCTCGTCGGTTGGGCCGAAACCCAATACTTGCCGCCGGCTCCCGACTCCACTCACTGGCGGATGCACTTCGATGGGTCCAAGATGCACACCGGCTTGGGAGCTGGCATCGTCCTCACCTCTCCCAAGGGCGACAAGATCAAGTATACATTGCAAATTCATTTTGCCGCCTCCAACAATGTGGCCGAGTACGAGGCGCTCATACACGGGCTCCGGCTAGCCAAAGAACTCAGCATCCGCCGGATCTTGTGCTATGGCGACTCGGATTTGGTGGTCCAACAGTCATCCGGTGACTGGGACGCCAAATACGCAAACATGGCGAGCTATCGTTTCCTCGTCCAGCAAATCAGTGGATACTTTGAAGGATGTGAGTTCCTTCATGTACCACGTGCCGACAACATGCAAGCAGATGCCCTGGCACGAGTAGGATCCACCCGGCAAGCTATACCAGCTGGCGTTTCTCTCCACCGCCTCCTCAAGCCGTCTATCAAGCCGTCTCCAGAGTCTGATTCCATCTTCGTGCCGCCTGACCCCAACGCAGTCGGATCCGATTTGGGAAACCAAGAAGGCGGCGCGGGGACTCCAACAGGCAGCCCGGGGACTGCCATAGTTGCACCCGGCTCGGGGAATTCGGAACTCGGCCCGGGGACTACATCAACACAACAGGCGATGGCCGACTCCGACTCCAACTCTTCACTACCCAGCCCACCCGCCCCTATCACAATGGCAGTCCTGACAATAAAAGAAGTCACAGCTCCATCCTGGGCCCAGCCCATCCTCAACTTCTTAGTAAACAGAGAGCTGCCAACCGACGAGATCTCGGCAAGACAAGTTCAACGCCGAACCGGAGCCTACACAATTGTCAACAGAGAGCTTATTAGGCGCAGCGCCACTGGAGTCTTCCAGCGCTGCATCGAACCAGAGAAGGGCATAGCAATCCTCAGAGACATCCACCAAGGCGAATGCGGCCACCACGCAGCCTCAAGATCACTCGTCGCCAAGGCTTTTCGCCACGGATTTTTCTGGCCGACTGCCTTGGAAGACGCCAAGGAACTAGTCAAAAACTGCAAAGGGTGCCAGGTTTTTAGCTCCAAGCAACACATGCCAGCTTCTGCACTCAAGACCATCCCCCTCACCTGGCCCTTTGCCGTCTGGGGGCTGGACATGGTGGGCCTGTTCAAGACGGCACGCGGCGGCATGACACATCTGCTCGTCGTTGTGGACAAATTTACCAAGTGGATTGAGGCGAAGCCGATCAAAAAGCTGAATGGGCCGACTGCCGCCACATTCATCGCAGATATTATAACCCGGTATGGCGTACCGCATAGCATCATCACCGACAATGGCACAAATTTTGCAAAGGGAGCTCTGGCACGTTTCTACGCAACAAGCGGCATCCAGCTGGACCTAGCGTCTGTTGCCCACCCGCAGTCAAACGGCCTGGTCAAGCGAGCAAACGGCCTCATCCTCTCCGGCATCAAGCCCCGACTGGTCGTGCCACTGGAGCGTTCGGCCGGCTGCTGGCTCGACGAGCTGTCGGCCGTCCTCTGGAGTTTGCGCACTACCCCAAACAAATCGACCGGCTTCACCCCTTTCTTCCTTGTATATGGTGCCGAGGCCGTCATCCCAACTGACATCGAGTTCGACTCGCCTCAGGTCACCATGTACACGGAGGCGGAAGCCAAGGGAGCACGAGAAGACGGTGTTGACCTGCTGCAAGAGGGACGGCTGTTAGCTCTCAGTCGGTCCGCCATCTATCAGCAGGGTCTGCGCTGCTACCACAGCCGGAAGGTTAAGCCAAGATCTTTCCAAGAGGTGGATCTTGTGCTCCGGCTGATCTAGTGAACAGCCGGCCAGCACAAGCTCTCGGCCCCTTGGGAGGGCCCCTTCATCACCAGCAGAGCTTTAGGCAACGACTCCTACTACCTAATCAACGCGCAGAAGCCGAAGGCACGCAAGAGAGACGATTCCGGCAAGGAGTCGGACCGACCGTGGAACGCCAATCTCCTCCAAAGATTTTACAGTTAAAAAGCAGTACGTAGCACGCTACCTTTTGTATTAAGTACGAGACAAGGGGTGCCCCGAGGAGTACTCGGGGACTACCCTCTTTTATCTATGAAAGATAAGTATCACGCATACGATTATGTTGTTGGAAATATGCCCTAGAGGCAATAATAAAAGTATTATTATATTTCAATGTTCATGATAAATATCTTTCATTCATGCTATAACTGTATTATCCGGAAATCGTAATACACGTGTGAATACTTAGACCACAATATGTCCCTGGTGAGCCTCTAGTTGACTAGCTCGTTGTGATCAACAGATAGTCATGGTTTCCTGACTATGGACATTGGATGTCGTTGATAACGGGATCACATCATTAGGAGAATGATGTGATGGACAAGACCCAATCCTAAGCATAGCATAAAAGATCGTGTAGTTCGTTTTGCTAGAGCTTTGCCAGTGTCAAGTATCTCTTCCTTCGACCATGAGATCGTGTAACTCCCGGATACCGTAAGAGTGCCTTGGGTGTATCAAACGTCACAACGTAACTGGGTGACTATAAAGGTGCATTACAGGTATCTCCGAAAGTATCTGTTGGGTTGACACAGATCGAGACTGGGATTTGTCACTCCGTATGACGGAGAGGTATCTCTGGGCCCACTCGGTAATGCATCATCATAATGAGCTCAATGTGACCAAGCTGTTGGACACGGGATCATGCATTACGGTACGAGTAAAGTGACTTGCCGGTAACGAGACTGAACAAGGTATTGGGATACCGACGATCGAGTCTCGGGCAAGTAACGTACCGATTGACAAAGGGAATTGCATACAGGGTTTGATCGAATCCTCGACATCGTGGTTCATCCGATGACAACATCGAGGAGCATGTGGGAGCCATCATGGGTATCCAGATCCCGCTGTTGGTTATTGACTGAGAGCGTCTCGGTCATGTCTGCATGTCTCCCGAACCCGTAGGGTCTACACACTTAAGGTTCGGTGACGCTAGGGTTATTAGGAAGACTAGTATGTGACTACCGAATGTTGTTCGGAGTCCCGGATGGGATCCTGGACGTCACGAGGAGATCCAGAAGGGTCCGGAGGTAAAGATTTATATATGGGAAGTTGTCAAACGGACACCGGGAAGTTTCGGGGTCATACCGGTATTGTACCGGGGCCACCGGAAGGGTTCCGGGGGTCCACCGGGAGGGGCCACCCCTCCCGGGGGGCCACATGGGCTGCATGGGGCAGGGAGCCAGCCCCTGGTGGGCTGGCCGCACCCCCCTCCCTTGGGCCCATGCGCCTAGGGTTGAGGGGGAACCCTAGAGGGGGCGCCCCCCTTGGCTTGGGGGGCAAGCCACCCTCTCCCCTCTCCCCTAGGCCGCCGCACCCCCCCTAGATGGGTTCTAGGGGGCCGGCCCCCTTCTCCCTTCCCCCTATAAATAGAGGGGTGAGGGGAGGGCAGCCGCACCACCCTCCAAGGCGCAGCCCTCCCCTCCCCAACACCTCTCCTCCTCCGTTGTGTGCTCGGCGAAGCCCTGTCGGAGTACTGCCTCTCCACCATCACCACGCCGTCGTGCTGCCGGTGGAGCTGTCTTCCTCAACCTATCCTTCCCCCTTGCTGGATCAAGAAGGAGGAGACGTCTCCCGTCCCGTACGTGTGTTGAACGCGGAGGTGCTGTCCGTTCAGCACTTGGTCATCGGTGATTCGAATCACGTCGAGTACGACTACATCATCACCTTGCAAGCTTTCGCACGCGATCTACAAGTGGTATGTAGATGCAAACTCTCTCCCTTGACTCGTTGCTTAGATGAACTCATAGATGGATCTTGGTGAAACCGTAGGAAAAATTTTAATTTTCTGCAACGTTCCCCAACAGTGGCATCATGAGCTAGGTCTATGCGTAGTTCTCTTTGCACGAGTAGAACACAATTTTGTTGTGGGCGTGGATTTTGTCATCTTACTTGCCTCTACTAGTCTTTTCTTGCTCAACGGTATTGTGGGATGAAGCGGCCCGGACCAACCTTACACGTACGCTTACGTGAGACCGGTTCCACCGACTAACATGCACTAGTTGCATAAGGTGGCTGGCGGGTGTCTGTCTCTCCCACTTTAGTTGGAGCGGAATCGATGAACAGGGCCCTTATGAAGGGTAAATAGAAGTTGACAAAATCACGTTGTGGTGATTCGTAGGTAAGAAAACGTTCTTGCTAGAACCCAATTGCAGCCACGTAAAAGATGCAACAACAATTAGAGGACGTCTAATTTGTTTTTGCAGCGATTGATCATGTGATGTGATATGGCCAGAAGTTGTGATGAATGATGAATTGTGATGTATGAGATCATGTTCTTTGTAATAGGATTCACGACTTGCATGTCGATGAGTATGACAACCGGCAGGAGCCATAGGAGTTGTCTTTATTTTTTGTATGACCTGCGTGTCATTGAATAACGCCATGTAAACTACTTTACTTTATTGCTAAACGTTAGTCATAGAAGTAGAAGTAGTCGTTGGCGTGACAACTTCATGAAGACACGATGATGGAGATCATGATGATGGAGATCATGCTGTCAAGCCGGTGACAAGATGATCATGGAGCCCCGAAGATGAAGATCAATGGAGCTATATGATATTGGCCATATCATGTCACAGCTATATAATTGCATGTGATGTTTATTATGTTTATGCATCTTGTTTACTTAGGACGACGGTAGTAAATAAGATGATCCCTTACAAAAAATTTCAAGAAGTGTTCTCCCCTAACTGTGCACCGTTGCTACAGTTCGTCGCTTCTAAGCACCACGTGATGATCGGGTGTGATGGATTCTTACGTTCACATACAACGGGTGTAAGACAGTTTTACACAGCGAAAACACTTAGGGTTAACTTGACGAGCCTAGCATGTGCAGACATGGCCTCGGAACACGGAGACCGAAAGGTCGAACACGAGTCGTATGGAAGATACAATCAACATGAGAATGTTCACCGACGATGACTAGTCCGTCTCACGTGATGATCGGACACGGGCTAGTCGACTCGGATCGTGTAACACTTAGATGACTAGAGGGATGTCTAATCTAAGTGGGAGTTCATAATTTGATTAGAACTTTATTATCATGAACTTAGTCAAAAACCTTTGCAAATATGTCTTGTAGATCAATGGCCAACGCTAATGTCAACATGAACTTCAACGCGTTCCTAGAGAAAACCAAGCTGAAAGATGATGGCAGCAACTATACGGACTGGGTCCGGAACCTGAGGATCATCCTCATAGCTGCCAGGAAACAATATGCCCTAGAAGGACCGCTAGGTGACGCTCCCGTCCCAGAGAACCAAGACATTATGAATGCTTGGCAGTCTCGTGCTGATGATTACTCCCTCGTTCAGTGCGGCATGCTTTACAGCTTAGAACCGGGGCTCCAAAAGCGTTTTGAGCACCACGGAGCATATGAGATGTTCGAAGAGCTGAAACTAGTTTTTCAAGCTCATGCCCAGGTCGAGAGATATGATGTCTCCGACAAGTTCTACAGTTGTAAGATGGAGGAAAACAGTTCTATCAGTGAGCACATCCTGAAGATGTCTGGGTTGCACAACCGTATGACCCAGCTGAACATTAACCTCCCAGATGAGGCGGTCATTGACAGAATCCTCCAGTCGCTCCCACCAAGCTACAAGAGCTTTGTGATGAACTACAACATGCAGGGGATGGAAAAGACCATTCCTGAAGTGTTCTCGATGCTGAAGTCAGCAGAGGCTGAAATCAAGAAAGAACATCAAGTGTTGATGGTCAATAAGACCACTAAGTTCAAGAAGGGCAAGGGTAAGAAGAACTTCAAGAAGGACGGCAAAGATGTTGCCGCGCCTGGTAAGCCAGTTACCGGGAAGAAGTCAAAGAATGGACCTAAGCCTGAGACTGAGTGCTTTTATTGCAAGGGGAAGGGTCACTGGAAGCGGAACTGCCCCAAATACTTAGCAGATAAGAAGGCCGGCAAAACCAAAGGTATATTTGATATACATGTAATTGATGTGTACCTTACCAGTACTCGTAGTAACTCCTGGGTATTTGATACCGGTGTCGTTGCTCATATTTGTAACTCACAGCAGGAGCTGCGGAATAAACGGAGGCTGGGGAAGGACGAGGTGACGATGCGCATCGGGAATGGTTCCATAGTCGATGTGATCGCCGTCGGCACGCTGCCTCTACATTTGCCTACGGGATTAGTTTTGAACCTTAATAATTGTTATTTAGTGCCAAGTTTGAGCATGAACATTGTATCTGGATCTCGTTTAATACGAGATGGCTACTCATTTAAGTCTGAGAATAATGGTTGTTCGATTTATATGAGAGATATGTTTTATGGTCATGCTCCGATGGTCAATGGTTTATTCTTAATGAATCTCGAGCGTAATATTACACATGTTCATAGTGTAGATGCCAAAAGATTTAAAGTTGATAACGATAGTCCCACATACTTGTGGCACTGCCGCCTTGGTCACATTGGTGTCAAGCGCATGAAGAAGCTCCATGCCGATGGACTTTTAGAGTCTCTTGATTATGAATCATTTGACACATGCGAACCATGCCTTTTGGGCAAAATGACCAAGACTCCGTTCTCCGGAACAATGGAGCGAGCAACCAACTTGTTGGAAATCATACATACCGATGTGTGCGGTCCAATGAGCGTTGAGGCTCGCGGAGTATATCGTTATGTTCTCACTCTCACAGATGACTTGAGTAGATATGGGTATGTCTACTTAATGAAACACAAGTCTGAGACCTTTGAAAAGTTCAAGGAATTTCAGAATGAGGTAGAGAATCAACGTGACCGAAAGATAAAATTCTTACGATCAGATCGTGGAGGAGAATACTTAAGTCACGAATTTGGTACACACTTAAGGAAATGTGGAATCGTTTCACAGCTCACGCCGCCAGGAACACCTCAGCGAAACGGTGTGTCCGAACATCGTAATCGCACCCTATTGGATATGGTGCGGTCTATGATGTCTCTTACCGATTTACCGCTATCATTTTGGGGATACGCTCTAGAGACAGCTACATTCACTTTAAATAGAGCACTGTCTAAATCCATTGAGACGACACCGTATGAATTATGGTTTGGAAAGAAACCTAAGCTGTCGTTTCTAAAAGTTTGGGGATGCGATGCTTATGTCAAGAAACTTCAACCTGAAAAGCTCGAACCCAAGTCGGAAAAATGCGTATTCATAGGATACCCTAAGGAAACTGTCGGGTATACCTTCTACTTAAGATCCGAAGGCAAGATCTTTGTTGCCAAGAACGGATGCTTTCTGGAAAAAGAGTTTCTCTCGAAAGAAGTAAGTGGGAGGAAAGTAGAACTCGGTGAAGTACTACCTCTTGAGCGGGAAAGTGGCGCAGCGCAGGAAACCGTTCCTGTGATGCCCACACCAACTGAAGAGGAAAACAATGATGATGATCAAGGTACTTCGGATCAAGTTACTGCTGAACTTCGTAGGTCCACAAGGACATGTTCCGCACCAGAGTGGTACGGCAACCCTGTCCTGGAAATCATGTTGTTAGACAACAATGAACCTTCGAACTATGAAGAAGCGATGGCGGGCCCGGATTCCAACAAATGGCTTGAAGCCATGAAATACGAGATAGAATCCATGTATGAAAACAAAGTATGGACTTTGACAGACTTGCCCGATGATCGGCGAGCGATAGAAAACAAATGGATCTTTAAGAAGAAGACGGACGCGGATGGTAATGTTACAATCTATAAGGCTCGACTTGTCGCTAAGGGTTATCGACAAGTTCAAGGGATTGACTACGACGAGACATTCTCTCCCGTAGCGAAGCTGAAGTCCGTCCGAATCATGTTAGCAATTGCCGCATACTATGATTATGAGATATGGCAAATGGACGTCAAAACGGCATTCCTTAATGGGCATCTTAAGGAAGAACTGTATATGATGCAGCCGGAAGGTTTTGTCGATCCTCGGAACGCTAACAAAGTATGCAAGCTCCAGCGATCCATTTATGGACTGGTGCAAGCATCTCAGAGTTGGAACATTCGCTTTGATGAGATGATCAAAGCGTTTGGGTTTATGCAGACTTATGGAGAAGCCTGCGTTTACAAGAAAGTGAGTGGGAGCTCTGTAGCATTTCTCATATTATATGTAGATGACATACTCTTGATGGGAAATAATATAGAATTTCTGGACAGCATTAAGGCCTACTTGAATAAGTGTTTTTCAATGAAGGACCTTGGAGAAGCTGCTTATATATTAGGCATCAAGATCTATAGAGATAGATCGAGACGCCTCATAGGTCTTTCACAAAGCACATACCTTGATAAGATTTTGAAGAGGTTCAAAATGGATCAGTCCAAGAAGGGGTCCTTGCCTATGTTACAACGTGTGAGATTGAGCTCGGCTCAGTCACCGACCACGGCAAAAGATAAAGAAGAGATGAGTGTCATCCCCTATGCTTCAGCCATAGGATCTATTATGTATGACATGCTGTGTACCAGACCCGATGTAAACCTTGCCGTAAGTTTGGTAGCAAGATGCCAAAGTAATCCCGGCAAGGAACACTGGACAGCGGTCAAGAATATCCTGAAGTACCTGAAAAGGACGAAGGACATGTTTCTCGTTTATGGAAGAGACGAAGAGCTCGTCGTAAAGGGTTATGTCGATGCTAGCTTCGACTCAGATCTGGATGACTCTAAGTCACAAACCGGATACGTGTATATGTTGAATGGTGGAGCAGTAAGCTGGTGCAGCTGCAAGCAGAGCGTCGTGGTGGGATCTACGTGTGAAGCGGAGTACATGGCAGCCTCGGAGGCAGCGCATGAAGCGATTTGGGTGAAGGAGTTCATCACCGACCTAGGAGTCATACCCAATGCGTCGGGGCCGATCAAACTCTTCTGTGACAACACTGGAGCTATTGCCCTCGCCAAGGAGCCCAGGTTTCACAAGAAGACCAGGCACATCAAGCGTCGTTTCAACTCCATCCGTGAAAATGTTCAAGATGGAGACATAGAGATTTGCAAAGTGCACACGGATCTGAATGTCGCAGACCCGCTGACTAAACCTCTCTCGCGTGCAAAACATGATCAACACCAGAACTCTATGGGTGTTCGATTCATCACAATGTAACTAGATTGGTGACTCTAGTGCAAGTGGGAGACTGTTGGAAATATGCCCTAGAGGCAATAATAAAAGTATTATTATATTTCAATGTTCATGATAAATGTCTTTTATTCATGCTATAACTGTATTATCCGGAAATCGTAATACACGTGTGAATACTTAGACCACAATATGTCCCTGGTGAGCCTCTAGTTGACTAGCTCGTTGTGATCAACAGATAGTCATGGTTTCCTGACTATGGACATTGGATGTCGTTGATAACGGGATCACATCATTAGGAGAATGATGTGATGGACAAGACCCAATCCTAAGCATAGCATAAAAGATCGTGTAGTTCGTTTTGCTAGAGCTTTGCCAGTGTCAAGTATCTCTTCCTTCGACCATGAGATCGTGTAACTCCCGGATACCGTAAGAGTGCCTTGGGTGTATCAAACGTCACAACGTAACTGGGTGACTATAAAGGTGCATTACAGGTATCTCCGAAAGTATCTGTTGGGTTGACACGGATCGAGACTGGGATTTGTCACTCCGTATGACGGAGAGGTATCTCTGGGCCCACTCGGTAATGCATCATCATAATGAGCTCAATGTGACCAAGGTGTTGGACACGGGATCATGCATTACGGTATGGGTAAAGTGACTTGCCGGTAACGAGACTGAACAAGGTATTGGGATACCGACGATCGAGTCTCGGGCAAGTAACGTACCGATTGACAAAGGGAATTGCATACAGGGTTTGATCGAATCCTCGACATCGTGGTTCATCCGATGACAACATCGAGGAGCATGTGGGAGCCATCATGGGTATCCAGATCCCGCTGTTGGTTATTGACTGAGAGCGTCTCGGTCATGTCTGCATGTCTCCCGAACCCGTAGGGTCTACACACTTAAGGTTCGGTGACGCTAGGGTTATTAGGAAGACTAGTATGTGACTACCGAATGTTGTTCGGAGTCCCGGATGGGATCCTGGACGTCACGAGGAGATCCGGAAGGGTCCGGAGGTAAAGATTTATATATGGGAAGTTGTCAAACGGACACCGGGAAGTTTCGGGGTCATACCGGTATTGTACCGGGGCCACCGGAAGGGTTCCGCGGGTCCACCGGGAGGGGCCACCCCTCCCGGGGGGCCACATGGGCTGCGTGGGGCAGGGAGCCAGCCCCTGGTGGGCTGGCCGCACCCCCCTCCCTTGGGCCCATGCGCCTAGGGTTGAGGGGGAACCCTAGAGGGGGCGCCCCCCTTGGCTTGGGGGGCAAGCCACCCTCTCCCCTCTCCCCTAGGCCGCCGCACCCCCCCTAGATGGGTTCTAGGGGGCCGGCCCCCTTCTCCCTTCCCCCTATAAATAGAGGGGTGAGGGGAGGGCAGCCGCACCACCCTCCAAGGCGCAGCCCTCCCCTCCCAACACCTCTCCTCCTCCGTTGTGTGCTCGGTGAAGCCCTGTCGGAGTACTGCCTCTCCACCATCACCACGCCGTCGTGCTGCCGGTGGAGCTGTCTTCCTCAACCTCTCCTTCCCCCTTGCTGGATCAAGAAGGAGGAGACGTCTCCCGTCCCGTACGTGTGTTGAACGCGGAGGTGCTGTCCGTTCAGCACTTGGTCATCGGTGATTCGAATCACGTCGAGTACGACTACATCATCACCTTGCAAGCTTCCGCACGCGATCTACAAGTGGTATGTAGATGCAAACTCTCTCCCTTGACTCGTTGCTTAGATGAACTCATAGATGGATCTTGGTGAAACCGTAGGAAAAATTTTAATTTTCTGCAACGTTCCCCAACATATGTTGCTACACTTGTTTTCCTCATCCGGCACCGGGTTCGACCAGTCGGCCCAGGGACTCGCTGCCTCAAGTTATATCTGAAGTTCCACCTGCAGCCAGACAAGTAGTGTGTCGGCACCCAAGCCCCCTCTTGCCAAAAGTCGCAGCTCGAAGAAACGACTGTCCGACTAGCAAGAGCCAAGGGCAGGAAAGGATGCCCACGCGAAAAACGGCTAAGGACTAACGAACTTATATAACACGAGCCGGCGTCCCACCCCGCCAGCCGACTACTAGAGCAGTCGGCTGGCCGGCTTCCCGTTCACCTTGCTGCAAATCTGAAAAAGCTCAAGTACTTGCCTTCCCAAAAAGACCAAGCCCTTCTCCGGCCACAAACTGCAGAGCAGCTGTCCGGCTGGGAAGGCGGCGGCCAAGGGAAGGCGGCAAAGGATAAATCCAAAGGATAAAAAGCAAATATAAATGGAAGCCAAACACATGCATAATATTTACACAAAAGACCTTTGAAAGGCCAGCATTCAACATAGTCTGAATACACCCCCAGTGGGTGGAACTGCGCAAATTTAAAAGATTGTTCAAAGAAATAACAAGCAGGAAAGCTAGGACGACGGATCAAGCCAGGGGAACAACAGGCGAGTTGGGTAGGTTGGTGGAGTCGGTGGTGCCGGCTGGAGGAGTGACCGGCTGGCGAGTCTCGGCATCATTGTTGGAAGCACGATCGGGCTGAGGCGAGCTGGTCGCTTCACCATCCAGCGCAGCGTCTTCATGATCCTCTCCCTCTTCCTCTTCGCCCTCATCACTGGAGGCAATCTCCTCTGCCGAGTCCTCACCTTCGGCCGAGTTCAGCCCGAACCACTCCTCCGGCTGAGCGACGTCGGTGTCATCCACCTCAGGAGCAAAGGCGTTGGTATCAGTATACTCGGCGATCGCCGAGGCGCGCTGGATGATAGCCGGCCGCACCGCCTCCAGCTCCTCGTCAGCCTCCTGCCGCCAGGTACTCAGCTGGTCCATGTTCAGCCCAGGATACCAAGCCCGAACGAACTCCAGAGCCCGCCCAGCACCGGAGCGAGCCGCTGACGCCTTCCAAGCCTCGAAGCGGCCGACTGCGACCTCCAGCCAGTCGGTGGTTCGACTTGGGGTGCGCGGAATCACCTCGCCAGGCTAGAGGGCGGCCAGCACTTGCGCTCCGGCGCGCTGAAGATGACGGAGCATGCGATGGGCCGGCTGTAGGCGGGCTTGAAGCCCCAAAAGCTGCTCCTCAAGTGACCTGCTGGCATTCAGCGCAATCTCGGCCCCCGCCTGCCGTCGCGCGTCGTGGTAGGCCTCGATGGCTTGGGTGGTGGCTGCTAAGTAGCCGAGGAAGTAATCTGCACAAAGAGGAAAGCAGTGACACAAAATCAAAAAATGGAATCAGATAGTAGAAGGCAGGCAAGGAAGCAAAGGTGAAGGCGGCCTACCATCAATCAAGTCTTCCACCCGGCTATAGCCTTGTCTCAGTGCCTGCCTCATCTCGGCCCAGTTTGCCGCCTCGGTCTCGGACTCGGCTTTGAGGGCGGCCTCGCTGTCCTGCGCCGCCTTCAGGGCCTCCTTGTGGCTCTCCTCCTGGTCGGCCAGCTTCTAGGCCAGGCGGTCACGCTCTTGAGCCAGGGCGGTGCACTCGGCCTCCTTGGCACGAAGGGCGGTCTGGGCTCCGCTCAGCTGGCTCCTCAAGTCGGCATTGGCCCCTGCAGTATAAAGAAAGAAGTCGTCAGGAAAAGATCCGACCCGACTACCCGGTAGTCGGCCTGAATCTCGGGGACTACACCCAGTGGGTGCGCTGACGCGCCCCCACTTAAAAGAAAAACAAAGTGCTTACTCCCGCTCTCGGTCAGATCAGAGGCTTTCTGATTCAACTCCTGGGCCTGGGAGTTGAAGGCGGTCGCGCGGAGGTTGTGGTACTCCTGCAGAGAAGACAAGGGATGTGAGTAAGAACAAGATGGTAATCAAGCTTTCCAATAAGTTCCAAGCCGCCTGCTCAGCAGCCAGCTCGGAACTCGGGGACTACACCCAGTGGGTGCGCTGACGCGCCCCCATGGAAGAAATTAAAAGCAATCAAAGGAGCAGGAGGACTCACCCGAATAACCGACCGCGTCGTGAGAAACTCTTGGGTGTACTCCTTCAGCGCGGTGGCTTGGGCCTGAAGCCGGTTCCGGACGTCCTGCGCCACCACATTCAGCATGGCTGTCCCGCCGCCCGGCGCCCACCTGGATGAGCTATCGCCGGCCGCCTCTAGGTCCTGGGCCGACGAGCCGGCGTCCACGGTCTTCTGCGCGTCCGGCGCTGAAGTCGCCTTCCCCGCGCGTCGGCGAAGCGGTGACGAGATCACAAGATCCCCTCCCACGGTCGGCTCATCCCCAGCCGGCTGCGCTGGCGGCACTTCAGGCCGGCCTCCTTGGCCCGCTCCAGTCGGCGATGATGGCGCCACCTCCCTCTCCATCTCCGGCTGGCCGCGGCTGGCCTCCTCCAACGGGGGCACAGGGGTGTCGGGAGCCGCGGCGCGGAGGGGAATGACGAACTGCGGAGGCTGGTTCTGCAGGGCCTCCGCCTCCCTCTCCGCATCTGCGGCCTTCGCTTGGGCCTTGGCGGCCGCGACGGCTCGCGCCTCTGCCGACTTCTGCTCTGCCTCTCGGGTCGCCCTCCGCTCCTCCGCCTCCCGCTCCTCCCGCGCTTCCCGCGCGTTCCGCTCCATCGCCTCTAGGAGGTCGGCGCGGGGATCTACCCGGCGCGAGCTTGAAGACCCTCCTACGGCTCCGACTATGGAGGCGGCCGGGGCTCGCCCAAGGGAAAGAGGGGTCCTGTTTGATAAATTGAGAAAAGGGTTTGGAAAAACATCAACCGAAGAAGAAGAAAAAAGAAAGGCATGAGAACAGCGACACTTACGCTGAGACCGCTTGCGGCTGCTTCACCACCTTGCGAAAGCGGGCTGCCTTCGCGGCCGCCTCGTCCCGTTTGGTCGCAATCGCGGTACTCTAGGGCTTCTTCGGCCGACTGCCGAAGTGGGTCGACGCGGCCCAGCGCTTCTGCGCGGCGCCCTGGGCAGTCGGCCCGGTGGATGGGCCCGCACCATGGTGATCGGGTGCCGGCCGGCGGCGCGCGATGACTTCGGCCTCGTCATCATCTGGCCAGTCCTCGAAGTCGTCCCCGAGCCCGGACCCGCCTGCGTGGCCGCCTTCCCCCGCGACGTCGCCTTCCATGGCGGCCGCCCCCAGGTCTGGGTTGTCTACATCGTCCATCGTACGGTCGGGGAGGAACTGGCGTTCCACCCCTGCAGCCCCGGCTACTGGCGGAAGCATGGGGTTCTACCAAAGAAAGGTCGGCTGGTCAGGAGTCGGCCACCATGAACTCGGCAACAAGCAAAGATAAAGAGGAAGAGAAACTTACTACCGATGGAGGATTGGCGCGAGACTACGGCACCTTGCCATACTGCCACTCCTCGGTGAGCTTGCAGTTGGAAATGTAGTTCACCATGTAAGACACCTCGGCGTGAGGCATCTCCTTGGTGCTTAGCCGGCACGGGTCAAAGCGGCCGCTCATCTGGCAGATCATATGAGGTCGGCCCTGGAGCGGGAGCACCCGGCGCTCCACGAAGGCGGCCACCAGGTCAACCCCGGACAGACCCTCCGACTGGGTCATCACCCGGAGCCGGGCAACGGAGGCGGACCCGCCCGGAGACAGCGACCTAGACCGGAAGGACCATGAAGGCTGCCTCCCAGCCGGCGGGCCAGCTATGTAAGCCGGCAGGTTGACGAAGTCGCCCTGCGGAGCAATATTCTTCACATAAAAATAGGACTTCTGCCAGAGCTTCACCGACTAGATCAGCGGGATGAGCGGAAACGGGTTATTGTCGCTCGCCCTCCGCATGGCAATGAAGGCACCGCATGGGGCGGGCATGCCCGCGACGACGGTGCCGAGCATGCACTGAAAGAACTCTCCCCACAGTTCGAGAGTGGGGAGGACACCGAGAAAACCCTCGCACAGGGTGACGAAGGCTGACAGCAGCATCACCGCGTTGGGAGTGAGGTGATGCAGCTGGAGATGATAAAATTCAAGGAACGAGTGGAGGAACCCGCTCGCCGGCAGGCCGAAGCCGCGCAGGCAGTGCGAGCGGAAGATTACCCGCTCGTCCTCTTCCGGCGCCGGCGAGATTTCCCTCTCCGGCGCGAGGCGGACCCGCACAAGATCCGCGCCCGGCAGCCGCTGCGTCCGACAGAGGAAGTCGACGTCGTTGTCGTGGATGTTGGAGCCGTCCCAGGAGCTCGACAACGCCATGGGAACGGCGCGCCGGCGAGAAAGGTGTGGCGAAAGGAGGGTGCACAACCCAACTACGACGAAGCAACGGCGAGCCAAGAAGATTGGCACGAAGACCGAGCGGCGGAAGGTAGCTGTCGTGACAAGAGGAGGAAGAAGAAGGAGGGGGCAGAGCGAGGGAGAGCACGCGAGCGTTTGGCGCTCCCCTCCTCTCCCCCTACTTATAGCCTCGTGCGGCGAAGCCGAGGAGGCATGACGTGGGGAGATGTGGGATTAACTGCACCCACTCCCCCACGCACCGTGATTATTGCGCCATTACGGTGTGGGGAAACCGCCGCTGGGGCATGCACGGTCCGTCCAGGCCGCAGAAGATCCGCGCGTGGGCCGAGGCCCTGTAGTGGCGGGCCCTAGACTATGACGGTGTCCCGTCGCGCGCGTGGGCTGGCAGGCCCCTCCAGCCGGAGGATGCCACGTGGCGCGCAGACAACGAGCGGTCAGCTCACAGCCGCACTCACGCGCCGACTGGCACCCGCCTTCAAACTTTGAGATCTCTAGGAGACAGCGCGCCTAGTCGAAACCGGCTTCTAGTTCCCGGCTCCTCAAGATAGGAAGTTGACTGAGCTCCCCGACTTTTTTCTGCCTTGGAGCCCAACCAGCTTCGGGGACTACTGTCAGAGTAAATGACCACGGGTAGCCTAGCCGGCTTCCCCTGGTACTTCAGAAAAATTACAGACCGATCAAGCCTCCAAGCGTCCAAGACACGGGGCCGCCTTCCCCTAGCCGGCTACCTCTCAAGCCGGCTGCGCGAAGGCGGCCCAGCCCTGAAATCTTTGAGAAACAAGACCACGAGAAGGCCAACTCCTAGGAGCCGGCCCCTCAGCAGGCGGCTAAGATCTTGCCCTCAGAGTCTGCACCCACATAATAGCGACAAGACGGGGCGTGGCTACAGAAAAGCCTGCCACCCCCGAATCCCGGCGCACACCTGGCCACAGTGCACCGTACGGGGCGGCCATCCCCGTCCGGCGCGGCACTGTTGCCACGATGATCGTGACATCACCCACGGCGAGCGGCCAGTACGACCCGTGGGTGGCGGGCCCCCTTGGTCAGGGAGATCCCAAAGGCGGCCGGGCTTCCCGCAGCCGGCCAGGGATATGGCCGGCTTCCGATAGCCGGCCAACTTTCTCCCTCCAAGGAGGAGCTTCATTAAGGAGATAGGAGAAGGTAAGGTTACAGTGATGAGCTGCCTCATGGCGGCACTGTAGCCATGCTTACCACGACAAATCCATCGTCACCAGGGGCAAGGTAACAGTAACCAGCCCCTGACAAGACCCCCGGGCGGTGGGGCCGGCCTGTCGTCCAAAGGATCGGCAGCCGGCGGGCCCACCAGTCGGCGGAGAAGCCGGCGGGCGTAGACACAGACGGCTGGGGCCCACGCCCAGCCGGATTACCATTGTACCCCTGGGGGTAGGCCTATATAAACCCCCCAGGGTTCCCATGCAGGGGAGATCACTCTTTGGATAGATTTTAGACACCACAAGGAGAAGAGGAGCGGGCTAGCCTGGCCCTCCTTCATCCTTTCACCGAACAGCTCAAGGAGCATTCTGTAGCTACCCTTTGAGCTAGTGATCATGCGGAGACCCCGCAGAGCAGCATTAGGGGTGTTATCTCCACGGAGAGCCCTGAAGTTGGGTAAGATTCGCCGGCGTGCATGTCTTTGCCTTATCCCGTTTCCAGGCACCGGCGATGTTTGATTGGCTCCCACAATGATAAGCCATCCATTGGCATATGTCGCACCAACCACCCGACAATAGCACTTTACAAATAAAAATGATAGCAGTTCTCGTGAGCGCTAAAGTTTCTGTTTTTTACAGCAAGTTCAACAAGACTTTCCCCAAGTCTTCCCAACGGTTCTACTTGGCACAAACACTAATTAAACACACAAAAATGCAACCAAAACAGAGGCTAGATAATTTATTTATTAGTAAAAAGGAGCAAAAAGCAAGGAATAAAAATAAAATTGGGTTGCCTCCCAACAAGCGTTATCGTTTAACGCCCCTAGCTAGGCATAACAAGCAAGAATAGATCTAGGTATTGCCATAATAATAAGATAGATTGTTAAAACTCATTTCATATTCTCTACGTTCAGCAGCAAGTTTTCTTTGAGGCAAGCAAAAGTAATCAAAAGGGCTAATTTGTTGGGACAAAAGTCTCCAAGATCAACCTTGGGAGGTATAGGTTCCTCCTTTGGTCCTTCATATTGCACAACCAATTCATCATTATAAGCATTCTTTTGACAGAACTTTGTGAGCCTATATTCAAGAGAATATCCAAATTCATTATCTCTAATAGCTAAATCATCATTAAGTTTAGAAATTCTATCAACTAAAACATTGGTAGGAACCCTTTTTCTAAGATTTTCATTGAAAGCAACATAGTCTAGAGACTGAAAATGCATTATTTCTTCTTGATCAAAGAGGATAGTCTCTATGGGAGGACGGCAAGTATCTACCCTATAATGCGCAAAGATTTCTTTGGCCTCTTTAATTATGAATCAAAACTCATGAGCCAAAAAGATAGTAATGGCACGCTTAATAGAAGAATGCTCAATATTAGAAAATTCTAGGAAAATCCTTTGTATAGAAGGATGCAAGTGCATGAATTGCCTCTCAAGTTCAACTACAAGCATGGCAATAGCGTCCGCAAGACTACTAGTTCTATGAAGAATAGAACTACCCATAGAAGGTAAAGCACCGGCACAAGTAAAGAAATCTTGAATAACTCCCTTTCCAATAATATTACCACTACCAACACGAAATCTTTTTATATGTGAGATAGTGGGTTCTTTAGTAGGAGCATCAAAATTATTATCGACAATAGTATCCCCAATTTCAGACATAGAGGCAGAAGGTAAAGAACTAGCCATAACGGCAAG
The DNA here is from genome assembly GCF_002162155.2 of Triticum dicoccoides. Lineage (NCBI taxonomy): Eukaryota > Viridiplantae > Streptophyta > Magnoliopsida > Poales > Poaceae > Triticum > Triticum dicoccoides. The sequence goes on along the minus strand of NC_041382.1, from coordinate 146,671,160 downwards.
CAAGCAAACTAACACACGAGCAAACAAAGAGCAAACGGGTAAAAGAGGTAAATAGAGAGGGAGGAAGGAGAGAGAGAGGGCGAATAAAACGGCAAGGGTGAAGTGGGGGAGAGGAAAACGAGAGGCAAATGGCAAATAATGTAATGCGGGAGATAGGGATTGTGATGGGTACTTGGTATATTGACTTTTGCACAGACTCCCCGGCAACGGCGCCAAAAATGGCTCGTTGTCGGGAGTCAAATCTTGACTTGCGTAAACCTCCCCGGCAACGGCGCCAGAAATTCTTCTTGCTACCTCTTGAGCACTGTGTTGGATTTCCCCGAAGAGGAAGGGATGATGCAGCAAAGTAGCGTAAGTATTTCCCTTAGTTTTTGAGAACCAAGGTACCAATCCAATAGGAGGCTACGCTCGAGTCCCTCGTACCTACACAAAAACAATAGTTCAACGCAACCAACGCACTTAGGGTTGTCAATCCCTTCACGGTCACTTACGAAAGTGAGATCTGATAGAGATGATAAATAATATTTTTTTGGTATTTTTGGTATAGAGATGCAAAGTAAACAAAGTAAAAGCAAAGTAAAAGCAAAGTAAAAGCAAAGTAATAGCAAAGCAATAATAAAGTGATGGAGATTGATATGATGAGAAAGAGACCCGGGGGCCATAGGTTTCACTAGTGGCTTCTCTCAAGAGCATAAGTATTCTACGGTGGGTGAACAAATTACTGTTGAGCAATTGACAGAATTTAGCATAGTTATGAGAATATCTAGGTGTGATCATGTATATAGGCATCACGTTCGAGACAAGTAGACCGAAACGATTCTGCATCTACTACTATTACTCCACTCATCGACCCCTATCCAGCATGCATCTAGAGTATTAAGTTAAAAACAGAGTAACGCCTTAAGCAAGATGACATGATGTAGAGGGATAGTTTCATGCAATATGATAAAAACCCCATCTTGTTATCCTTGATGGCAACGATACAATACGTGCCTTGTGTTGGGGAACGTAGCAGAAATTCAAAAAAAATTCCTACGTAACACCAAGATCTATCTATGGAGAGACCAGCAACGAGTAGAAAGGGGAGTGCATCTACATACCCTTGTAGATCGCTAAGCGGAAGCGTTCAAGTGAATGGGGTTGATGGAGTCGTACTCGTCGTGATTCAGATCACCGATGATCAAGTGCCGAACGGACGGCACCTCCGCGTTCAACACACGTACAGCCCGGTGACGTCTCCCACGCCTTGATCCAGCAAGGAGAGAGGGAGAGGTTGAGGAAGACTCCATCCAACAGCAGCACAACGGCGTGGTGGTGGTGGAGGAGCGTGGCAATCCCGCAGGGCTTCGCCAAGCACCACGGGAGAGGAGAAGAACTTGGGAGAGAGGGAGGGGCTGCACCAAAGGCATAAGGTCTGTTTGGGAGGCCCTTCTACCCCACTATATATAGGGATCCCAAGGGGGGGGTGCGCCAGCCCCTAGGAGATCCAATCTCCAAGGGGGCGGCGGCCAGGGGAGGAGT